>NW_020213872.1:597597-663769 GCF_003070985.1 Temnothorax curvispinosus | reverse complement strand
CCAAACGATCGGACTAGACTACCAAAGACCACCAAACGACCACCAATTGATTCCATTTAATGAAAGTTCGATACGTTGAAGTTGTCCGGCCAACTTCATAGAGGTTGTTCAGTGATTTGTTCTCAAACGCCATTGGACTGTGCCATTTTAATGTTGTTATACCTTTTTTTAATATCACGGTTGTGTCGACCCTGTTAAAGACGATTCGAATTTTATAACGTAAATAAACGTCAAAGAGATCTCGTGTCTCAGGTTATCGCGAGATTAATTGGTTTTATATTAAACTATGGAAGACCACTGGCTAGAATCGCTGAAGAAGAAATTCGTGAATGTGGACACATCGACACTCCAACAGCTGTTGCTATCTAAGGCAGAAATTGTGGACGAGATCAAAAGGAATCAAGATCAACGATTCATTGGTAAATTTTGTTATTCGCGAATACGTAGAATAATTTAATTTGAGGGCAAATAAATCTAGGAAGGGAAATAAATTGCTGGCGTTATCTTAAGTTGCTTTAAAATCCTTATAAAATTGTAGGATAGTGGTCACATTCTTACACAATTTTCTTCTATAACAAAATTTTTATATTTTACAGAGGACGAAACTAAGATTAAGGAATTAACATCAAAATTGGATGTTATGAAAGAGACGCTGTATACGGAGACACAAACTTTGGAGCAAAAAAATGACGAATTATCAAGAGAAAAGGTTTATTTAGTGAGTATGATATACCTTAATTTTTTTCCATCCGGGAACATCTGTGAATATCTCACTATTACTGAATACTCTTTAACAGGAAGAGCTGGAAGCGGAAAGAAAGAAACTCTTGCAAGAGCTCAAACAATTAGAAGGGAAACGTAACAGCTTGAGGTCTGCCAAGCCAAATTTACAAGATCAGCAAGTGCTGGAGCAAGGAAAGTATGTATTATCATTGCACATTAATGCGTTCTTGATCTTTCATCAGTGTTGTCATTGTTTTGTTCATTTCGTAGAAAAAAGTTGAAATTGTATAAGGATTTTACTAAGATACAATGGGATTACGAAGCTACAAAGTTTGGTATTAAAGGCTGTATCCTTTTTTTTTTACATTCATGCCTTACGTTACTTTATATAACCAATCTATATATATGGAATGTCATTTCATATTTCACGCTAGCTACGTCTTTTTGTTAGTAAGTAGCAGAAAAGCATATTCGCAATCCTTAACTCTTGATACAGATGTCTCGAACAAACGCGACTATATTCACCACTTTTATTATGAAAATCAAGAGATTAATGACAAGTTAACTGACTCGCTGTGGCACGAGATACATTTGTCTACAAGCGAAGGCGAGATTAGAGACGAGAATCTTCAATCAAACATTCCCGATTAATGTAAATGTTATACTTTAAGTGAGATTATGTAATTCTAATATTTTATTACTTTTAAGATAGATAATATACATATATGTAGACATATATCAGTCTATATAATACCTCCATATTTGGATATGGTCTTGCACATTACACTAAATATATCTTTAATTTATGGCAAACATTAAAAAACATTTTTTTGTTCTATTTAAGTGTTATTTATATTCTTATTCTTTTTTATACTTATTAGAAATGTAAGTCTTTATACACAACTCAGGTTTTAGTACATATCAAAAGATTGAACGCGTGGTTTGTATAATATAACGTGTAATAGACGAAAAGGATAAATAATCCTACCATTACAATAGTGCTTGCGATGCAGAAAAGTACACAACTTAAAA
Organism: Temnothorax curvispinosus; assembly: GCF_003070985.1. Taxonomy (NCBI): domain Eukaryota; kingdom Metazoa; phylum Arthropoda; class Insecta; order Hymenoptera; family Formicidae; genus Temnothorax; species Temnothorax curvispinosus. Next base: position 662,014 of record NW_020213872.1, on the reverse strand, counting down.
TACTTGCGCCAATAGCCAATACTGTCACTGAAATCAACATGTACTTGGTTAGAGTCTGAGCAACAGCGCACGTTCTGTGATCGAGAACAGAAATGTGTATCGTTCCTTACCTTGAACCATCATGAAACCAATAAATATAAATACACCACTGATAATAGCGAACATGATAAACAAGAGGACGGGTGTCAACAGCGACGCTATTGCGATGAAGGTAGCCACTTGCAGAAATGGATTGTGGGCAAGCTGCTCCTTAAATTTGAGGATACATGTACGAACGTTGGGGTGACGTAGAAATGTCTGGCATTTCTTAGCCCGTTCTTCGTCTGAAATTAAAAATATCGACCCTCTTAGTTCCTTTTTCAGAATAATGCACGACAGAGTAAATAAAATGTGACAAACACTGGTGAAGAGCACTGGCACGGCGCGAGTATACTTACAATACATGATTATCGAATTGTATATGCAATCACTCTGTGTCTGAAAAATAAAATGATTTGTGTTCATTCAATCGCGTAAACTGGCAGAACGTAAAGCAACGTTTTAACAATGCAAAATATGAGGCAAATATATTGATAACGAATAAAATAATGTTGAGTCAAGAAAACACGACTGTATATTTAATTTACCTCTGTCATTTCCGTGATGGAGCGTTCAAAGTTTTTCGAAGCAATTCTCAAACGTTCTCGTCGAACATCTCAGGCATAGGTATCATGACTTACAGTGCAATTCGAAAGTGATGGTCGAAGGAATAAATAAATGTACTTAGCTCTTGCACATCGTATTTTCTAGAGCATAGACAGATGTTTATCCAAGTCCGGAAGTTTTTGTTTAAATGACGTTTAAATGACTATTAAATCACATCTTATTACATCGTACACATATATGTGTCAATATTTTCTTTCTTCGTCTTTCTTTCCCCTTCTATCTCCTCTTTTATCGGCATAAGTGTCAAGGTCTGTCCAGGTGGATTTACACAAAGTAATACGCACAAAATCGACGCGCGCGTGTATAATTATCATTTATCAACCTCTAATGCGAAGTTCTCATCATTCTCATCGCGTTTTTTATGTGATTGGATAATCTCTCCGGATGTGCGCACGCGCGCATGTGTGTGTGTGTGTGTGTGTGTGTTCGCGCGTGTGTGCGCGCGCGCGCGCGCGCGTTTGTTTATTTACATTTTATATTTATTTTACTTTTATTTATATTCACCCACGTTTCACGTGGTTATAAAAAAATGGACGTTGGAATCTATACTAAACCCGAATATTTTTGTTATAGTAATGGCTATTATAGGAACGACTTCGAATCGGAGCTTGTTCGAGATCGATTAAATACAAATTACCTAAGCACAGTTTGAACCGAATACCGGCTTATTTATGTAGCCATGTAGCGTATGAATCGGGCCGGATTTTTCACGCTTACGCGAGTAAAGTATATGTAGTATGTATGTACATATACATACAAAGCTGAGTTTCAGAATTCACTTACAAGGTAAGTTAATGTTAAAATTTATATGTGCATCGTGGATTTTAACATTGATAAAACAAAGTAAAACATTGATAAAATAAAGTACAAGGAGTTATTAACCATTTAAAAAATATTTTCATCCAGCCATGAATTTTAAAATCTTCTAATTCTACATACGCAGTTACTTAAAAATGTAGAATTAGAAGATTTTAAAATTCATGGCTGGATGAAAATATTTTTTAAATGGTTAATAACTCCTTGTACTTTATTTTAAAATAGTTGATCTAAAGTATTTTTTTATTTTATTGTAAAGCAGACGATTTAATCTTTTATAACTTTATGGTACACTTTTTTATTTACATACAAGTACTTTACTGATACTGCGTTTGTTGCGCATGTGTGACAAAAATCCAGCTCGATTCGCAACGCCGTGTGTTTGTGGGCCGAATATACATATAAACTCCCCGAGAGTCCCGAGTCCCGAAGCGAAGAGGTTATCGCAGAGATTAGCATGACGTGTATGGATTTTGACAGATCGGCCGCGTGTCAATAACGCTAAATATGCGCGCGAAAGTCACGGCGTGCTCTGGCGGAACGTCGACGAGAGCCGGAGATGCTCCAACACGGAAATTGAAGTCGACGAGCTAAAAACGAGTCCGCGAACACGATGCAGTTACAGATATCACTGGACACTCCGTCCGATGACAGGACCGCTTTGTCCTGGTCAAGGTATACAACACAATCAAAAGGATAAATTGATCTGAAAGCGATCATCGATTTTCTAAACGAAGAGGCTTCGCTAATCTATTCATTATTTACACTTTACAGTGACTTTGACCAAACTCTGATTAACTTTTCAATACCTGTATTACTTTGCACAGAATTATTAATTTTCTATTGTATGAACATATAGAAAAACAGATTAGATTAGGAATAACGAATTATATAGTTAGAAATTTTGTTTCAAGCAAATTTGTCAATTTAATTAATGAATGGTTGGTCAAAGTTGCCCTTACAATTGCTATTATGAGTGGCATTGTTAGGATCGGAACATGACAAATTTTTTTTTGTTTAGGAGGGAGAGGCAGAAATGGTTCCTGTCATTGTTGTGCGGCACGTGCATGATATACGCCACGCGTACATCGGTCCCCTTGTTGATACCTGTTGTCAGTCAGGAGAAGAATTGGTCGAAATCGGATTCAGGCATAATACTATCAAGCTTCTTCTGGGGCTATACGTTGACGCAGGTAGCCAGCGGCTATATTAGCGATAAAATCGGTGGGCAGAGAGTACTGTGGATATCTGCCCTCGGTTGGTCGGCGACAACCTTCCTCATGCCAGAAATCATTGAATTCTTTTCCGGGGATGGAACCTCCGTTTTGCTCGTCGCAGCGATGAGAATGATAAATGGAGCATTCCAAGGTAAATTTTTAACGTTATACAGTTGCACCAAAGGCAATGGTGGATAATACGACACCTGTCACTTACAGGAATGCATTTTCCTAGCATGATTAGCTTGATCAGCCAACGCTTGCACGAGGCAGAAAGAGCCTCCTTCTTTAGCTTATTAACATCAGGATCTGCTCTGGGCACTCTACTCACCGGGTCTTTAGGCTCGTATCTTCTGGAGAATTATAACTGGATGACCGTCTTTCGGGCGTTAGGTACAATGTAGCTTATGTTAAATTAATTGAAGACTTTATAGACAAAAGATGATAATTTTTGAACATGCGTCATATAAAAATAATTTAATTATAGGGTATTTTCGGAAAGTATCCATAGTTAAACGCGTCTTTTTGTTAATTTTGTTTTCAAGCAGAAATGATATACTTTTGTGGTGCTTACTAATTTATTTATATAGGGGGCATGAGTTTGGCATGGACAGCTTTATTAAGCTATCACACTCTGCCTTTTAAGGAAAAAACAGCTTCTGTCAAGTCGACCACTGGCTACACTTTGCCTTGGTCCAAACTTCTGTCACAACCTCCTTTCTGGTAATTATGAATATTATGATGCATGGAATGTAATATTTTCAATTTGCATAGACTAATACAAAGAGAAATTTTTATAATCAGTTAGTCGTAGGCATTGCAATTCGATTATATTCTCCTTATCGATTTCGAAATTCTGAGCTTTTTGAATCGCAATTCTTGAAAACATGAAAAATTCTTGGAATTTTAGATAATGCAACCTTCTTGCTGATTATATTCTCCTGATACTTTATCGATTTCTGAGACTTTATTTTCGCGATTTGAAATTCCGAACTCTCAGAATTGTAATTTGTGAAAACGTGGAAAATTTTTGGAATTTTAAATGGTGTAATTTTCTTGTCGATTATATATATATATATACATATATATATATATATATATATATATATATTTATATATTCTCCTGATACTAAATCAATTTTTAAGATTTATGATTGTGCTCGAAAGTAATAAGAGTTTAAATTACGCATATATGCTTTAGCTTATACAAATGCTCCAGTTCTGAATCATTTGATTGTAATAATTATACGATTATTATAAGATCATGACCATAAGATCTTGTAAATATAACATTCTTTATAAATCGATTGTCTCGACTGTCTTTATTGATTGTTAACTATGATTTTCAGGTCCTGTGTTATTGGACATGCCTGCCAAAACAACTGTTTTTTCGTGTTACTTTCGTGGATGCCTACATATTTCCACGACACATTTCCTGAAGTTAGGGTAAAATCTTATTATTTAATTTTTATTCAGTATTGTTTAAAAAATTTATATGGAAAGAAAAAGCCATAAGAACTGTTCTATGACAAAATTAGTAAAAAAATATTCAAATTTATGCCTAAGAAAAAGTTAACTAATAACTAAATAATTTGTGATAATAAAATAACGTAATAATTTGTTTCTGGATATATTATGTTGAATAATTTCAATTAATAGGGTTGGGTTGTAAATATGGTGCCATGGCTATCAATGCTACCTTGTACATTCTTGGGGAAAGCTTTATCTGAAGAGATAATTAAAACTGGCTATTCCGTGACGGTGACACGCAAAACAATTCAAACAATTTGCTTCGTCATCGAAATTGGAAGTCTGTTATTTTTAGGTAAATCTTAACACTTGATAATTAAGGCTTAATGTTGTATCTCATAATGCTGTTATAATAATTTGTATCGTATATGTTCCTTGTAGTGAAAGTGGAAAGCTTTCAAAGTGCAATACTTTGTCTCGCGTTGGTTATCGGTGGCTCAGGCTTCCACAATAACGCTATCGCTGTAAATCCCTCAGATCTCGCACCAAAGCACTCCGGCAGTGTATTCGGTCTGATGAATACTGTTGGCGCGATACCTGGTATGTAATTAATGTAAACAATCGCATGATTGTTACACAGCTAATAAATTTTCTTTTTTTTTTTCAGGTTTCCTTGGAGTATATTTTTCCGGACACATTTTGCACGTGACACACAGCTGGCCTGTTGTCTTTTTATTTATAGCTGTTATCGATGCATTAGGATGCATAATGTTTTTATTGTTTGGCTCGGGCAAAGCGATCATATAAATTATAAAATAAAAATAAGTTTCTATCAAATATCGATCGTGTTTTAAAAAATCAATTATAAGCATTTCAGCCTGTTCGCGAATGGACACATGTGTGATAGGGAATTTTTTTTTCGACGTTGGTAACTTTGAATAGACTTCTGGGTATGTTTCCAATCTATGTCACTTTCGGTTGTCATCCGCAACGATTTTTGCGTATAAAGTCAATAAGGAAGAATGAGATAATCTTTCCATCGACAAATATAAAGATAAAAACGTCGTAGATTTGTGTAGGTTCGTCAGAGATTCGCAGAATTCTAGTCTTTGTGACATCGGCGTTTCAATCCCTTCAGAGGTGAGTATTTAATCATATTTTCCGATAAATTCGCGAACCTAAAATGCCGGTAGTGTGTTACGAATGAATATCAACAAACTGTACTACGTATTTATTATTAATTACAGCAGTTACTTAAAATATGTTTAGATTTATTGTGTCGTAAGACATTTTCGGAATTTTAAGATTTCTTATGATCTCTTATGGCCAGTCTACAATGAGTCGTTAGTCGTTAGTCAGATGTCGGAAGAGAGTCGAAAAAAGTCATAAACGTGTCATAAGGCGATCGGAAGTCTGTAATCGGCAATCATAAGCGATTGGCCAAGTGCCATCTCTTACGATCACCGATTACAGGCCTTCGATTGCTTACAATACGCTTATAGCTTTTTCTTCCGACATCTGACTAACGACTAACGACTCATTGTAGACTGGCCATTAGACGACTTCAAAATATTCATATAATGTTCTCTGAGACATTGTTTAAATGATAACTGCGAAATAATTAATAGTAACAAATTATGCTGATAACAGAAATGGCACTCGTACAAGATTACAATATGGATGGGGAAGACGATTTGCAAGCGAGCCAATGGTACGGAGTAAGAGAAGCCACATTGTTTCTCGTCGATGCTACACAGAAGATGTTTGAGGTAGAACCAGAGACCAAGCTCAGTCATATCCAAAAGTTTTTCAAGGTTAGTTATAACGTTGGTTATCAGTTTGGTTAATGTGTATATGTACAATTAATTGTCACTAATTATCCCTGCAGTTGTACAAGCAAATTCTTCGGCAAAAGCTAGCATGGAGTATGCAGGATTGGATGGGTGTGGTATTATTTGGTACAGAAGGAAGCGACGCGAACTCAACATGGAAGAACATTCAGAGTTTACACGAACTCAGAGTTGTTACTCTGGACGATTTACAACTGGTCAGAAAACTAAGCAAGTATAATTATTAATGTTACGATTAATAAATAAACGAACAAAGGCAAATAAGAGCTAATTTGCAACGATGGTCAAGCGACAGTAATAAAATAAAAATTATAATTATAAATAAATTAATATAATAAGTAAATGTTTTGGTCCTTGGTTTAGACTCTCCTCAATACATACATAACAATGGTCAGGTGCTTCAATGCAGTGGTCAAGATGTAATACAAAATGCAGTCAACATGTTCGCTCTCTAAGATATTTAGTGAGAGTATGGATCTCGTATCGTCAGTGTGTTAATTTATTTATAATTATAATTTTTGTTTTATTACTGTCGCCCGACCATCGTTGCGAATTAGCTCTTATTTGACTTTGTTTGTTTATTTATTGTTATTGAGAGTTTTATCCTTGATGTTACGATTAATGTTGCCATTAATCAAGTTTAATCAATAGTGAACATAGCGTGCTTCAAGAATATGAACTTTTATCTAATGATTTATCTGACTGAATGATTTTCAGTTAAAAGCGGCATGAAGGATTACCAGAGCATGAAATCCGAGGATGGTTACCCGCTTCATGACGCGTTGACATACGCCATGGATATCTTCTTAAAGATAAAGACAGTCCTTACCAAACGCAGGATAGTTCTGATTACTTGTCACACCCCTAAACTCGCGGACGATGAAAAACATCGCATCAGATCGAAGGCAGCATCCTTGAAAGACTTGGACATTAAATTGTACGTGATTGGTTTGGGAAACAATTGGGTGCACGATCAGTTCTATAAAGATTTAGAGATGCTGTCAAGGAAGACGGACATAGATGTTTACAGAATGACATCACTGGTGGATCTGGTGCAGCAGATTAAAGCGCCGTCCAAAAATATTGCGAGATTAAGCTTTCAGGTGTGTGATGGTCTGGAGATTGATTTGGTCGTGCGTACTTTGGGCAGGTAGGTCTTCACGTTGATGAGAGTAATATTTATTTTTACAACATTGTTAAATATTGTACAAGTAAAAACGTAAGTACCATTTACAGAAAACGCAGATGTTTGCAAACAAAATCGCTGAGCAAAGCAACTAATCAAGTTTTATCGAGATCGACGTATTTCAAGGGTGAAGAGGCTTACAAAAAGGTGCATATCTCTCGTATAACGTAATCGGAGATCTTGCATAAAATGACAAGTATAAGGATGTCTTGGATTTTTTTATTTCGTACGCTTGATTTGCTTGATTTATTGTAGGACAGTGACAGTGACAGTGAGGAACCTGATTTACCTTTTGTGATACCAGAAGAAGTTAACTTGGAAACTAAGGAGTCGATCGGTGGTATGAAGCTGCGTTTCACGCAAAAGGAGCTGCACCGGATAAAACATATACATCCACCAGCCATCAAGATAATTGGTGTAAGGCCTATACCCGACGATCTTTTCAGATATCACATTAAACGGAAGTACTTCGTCAGAGCAGATTACGGTAGCACTCGTAAAGGTAACGAAATATAAAATATATGATACAAAAAATTTAATGCGTGAAATAACGCTCGATTGATGATATCGCAGCGTTTAATTACTATAAAAGTAATGTCAAATGTGGTCTTTGTTTTTTCTCGCAGACAATCTATTGTTCTTTGGTGCTTTATTAAATAAATGTGCCACTCAAGGAAGAATGATAGTGTGCGCGTTCACGATGCGGATGAATACTCAAACTAATCTCTGCTACATGATTCCAAATGCTGAACTGGGCGGTTTTTATCTATCGAGAATTGCATTCCAAGGTATGTCTAATTATATTCGCATAATAACGCGATCAGTAAAGAGATATTCAAGATATTCCTTACTCGACGAGCTTAATTTTATATTAGGGGACATAGGAGACAAGAGCGAAGCATTGCTGCATTACGACGCCCAGAATTGTGTAACCGATAAGCAAGTTGCGCTGTGGAAAAAAGCAATTGATCGACTCGACGTGAACTACCATCCGTATATGTTCAAATCCTATAAATTGGAGTGTCAAATACAAATGGTGGAGAAGTACGCTCTGGACAAAGAACCCGGTTCTCCGCCGATCGATATCATCGAGCAATCATGTGAGTAATATCAATTACGGTGCAGATCGAGAAGATACAGAGAGCAAAAAAAATCTTTACTACTTGGACAGAAAAAGAAATGAACTTGTATCAAGTATATACTAATTTCTTTTTCAGTTTTGAAGACCTATAAGAAAACAGCTGATTTAGTGCCCGAGTTTAAGAACATGTATATAAGCAAATCCGACGGTCCGACTAAAGCAAAAAGGGCTAGAAAAAACAAGGAAACATAATTATTCAACAATTGCGTGTAATTATATAATAAAATACAACGCAATCTTGCGTGATGAAAATATTTTTGATAATATATAAAAAAAATCACACTTTATTGAAGTTACTTTACATGAAGAGGAACTTATAAGAAAAATGGATACTACTTATTAAAGTATATAAAAGATAAAAACACTTGTTTTTAAACATTATATTTTATTCCACAATAAAAATGCACTTACAATATATCTGTAAAATCGTGTATTAAAATCCCGCGTTTTTTAAAATAAGACGTTTGATATTAGCTACGGTCAACGTGACGCTACAAATACTTCGAAGCATTCCTCTTCTCTTTTCTTTCAATGAAGAAAGAAAGAAAGAGAAGAAGAACGCTCCAAAGCACTTGTAGCGTCACGTTGACCGTAGCCATTATCTGCATTATGTTATTTTGGCTGCGGTCAACTTGAGGCTACAAATGCTTCGAAACATTCCTCTTCTCCTTTCTTTCAACAAAGAAAGAAGGAGAAGAAGAACGCTTCAAAGTATTTGTAGCGTCAAGTTGACCGTAGCCTTCATCGCTCATTGTCAATTTTAAACTTTGATACAGGCCCTTGATGAAGGCATTAAAGAAACTGATTCGCAATCAATACACAATGTACGCCATGAGAATTTACATCGAAATAATACGAACTAATGTTGGTTTTATTTGGCTGTATTTAATCTTCTGTTGTTTGAAACTATTGTCGAAATATCATTGTTACTTTCAATTAGGATAATATTAGTCTAGATATAGGAAGATGAAATTATTCTTGGCAGATAGATGGTAATAGTTTGACGATTTAACAGCACATGGACATATAACAGTATCTCTCTTTGTATATGTATATAAAAATACAATTGTTCCGTTGAAACATATCTACTGCAATTACAGCAATTAGGCTACAAAAAAGTAAGGCATGTGCACATTTCTGCATAACTCACACGAGGTTGTACAACTGTCCGTTTTGAAAACCTTATAAACTCCATGCAAAATGTTCATTTCAAACAGTAAACGTTGAACTAGAAAATTTGATTTCTCACATTTTTTCAACAATCTTATATATATTATAAAATAATTTAAATAGAAAATTACTTAGATCCTACAATCGCGAGTACACTTATCGCTACAACGAACAATAGCAAAGATACAAAAGTGATATCGTTCGCCTCTCCTTTGCCATGCCTCTTCATTTCAAGCACGCCGGCTTAAAGTACGACACAGGTGCTTTTCTCACGAAAGGGATTGGACTTCTGCGACGAGAAGCCCACCAGCAGGCAGTCCTCCTGCTCGTGCTCGGTGATGTACTTCATGATGTCCTCGACAGCCTTGCTCACCGTGATCCGCTTCAGGGCAGCCTCGCGGCGCAGCTGCTCTGTCACTTGACGTTGCTGTTGCAAATTCGTGATCACCATGTCCATAACAGCTGTATGCGTGAGAGACAAAATCAGGAAAGTGTAAAAACCACACGGAGAGGAGAGAGAGGTACGTCGCGAATTTAAAGTCTAACCTGGGAGACGTACGATACTCGAACCCCGCTCTTACGGACCGCGAAGGACTCTCTTTTTTCCCGACAACTCGACAACTTCGATTTTTCTGACCGCGAGAAGTAATCCGTCGATCACGCTTTCGCGATCGGTCCTTTCGGGCCTTTTCTCGACCCTAACGACTTGCTTTATTCTTCCTGTTTCCTGTGCCGATCCCTCAGGGCGCGCTCGCATGTGCGACGCATTAAGGCGCTTTTACATGATGGGGAGAGTGTCTCGAGCAGGCGCACTCGCGTCACGTGTCACCGCGCCAATTCGGCCAATCGCGGACGCGACCCGCTTCGCGATTGCGCGTCCACCCGCGGGGCGCATCGCGCATCGCGCCCGCGCGGCGCGGCGCTCGCGGCCGTGCGAAACTCCACATGAGCCTGTTGCCAGTTATTGATCCTGGCGCGATTAAACAACACCGCATTGCCGTCAACCGCGAAAACAAGACACTCGCCACGTCTCGGCCCGCGCACGGCGTTCCCGCATACGGCGTAAAAAGCGTGTCGGGGCGCCGCCGTGAGGATCGGCCGACGGCTGTCGTCGTCCCCGCTGTCGTTGACGCTATTCTACCCGGTACTCCGGATCGAGCGGACTGCTTGGTAACGGCATCGCTAGAGCGGACGGACATACGATCGCGGTCCCGTGTCCCGTCCCGTCCCGTTCCGTCCGTGGCACGGCGCGACGCGACGCGACGCGGCGCGGCGCGCGGCGCTTGACGTACTGTCAAAATGTAGAGAGAGAGAGAGAGAGAGAGAGAGAGAGAGAGAGGAGCACGACGAGCCCCCGATCTTCGAGTCCCCGGCCGTGATTTTCGTCGGGACAGACGGACGGGAGCGGGACGGAGGGACAAACGGCGGGACGACGTGCACATGTGATTCCCTCCCCGGAGTGGCCGACCCCATTTGGCGATGAAGAAGTTCACGATTAAGGGGGTGCTCGACGGGTTCCGGTCGTCGGTCCCGCAGCCCGTCAAGCCCGACCAGGAGATCGTCGAGAATCTCAAGCCGGAGCACTTCCAGGTTAAGAAGGTCAGTACACGGCGAGTTCGTCCCGATAATCCCTCTCTTCCTTCGCCCACCGACCCCCTCCCCATTCGTCTCCCCCATTCGCCCCAATTAAAGTGGACCTGTCGATAACACGCCGTTCTCCCGGCGCGCATTTCTCGCAGATCCGAGGCGGAAACGTGGTTCAAGGCGGTCCGACGAGGCGTGCGAACTGCCGCGTTAATTTCGGAGTAATCGCGCGGAATGAGATCCGCCGTAGGTTTCACCCCCTGCCCCTCTCCCCGTCCCCCGCCCCACCCCGCGACGTCTAACGATTGACTGAACGACGCAAGTCGCGCAATTAGGAATTTTATGGGGTCAGTTGTGAGAGAAAGTAACGTCACTGGCGAGCGAGTAGATAGCGTTGACTTTAATCAGATCTATACGCGCGCGTAAAACTCGTCCCACTCGTCCGTTACATTATGTAATGGCCCGAGAGAATTGAGGAAAAAGAAACTGATATCCACAGATCCAGAATTGGGGATTTCAACGATTAGGAAAGATTCAATCTCTCATTCGCGTTTCTATTCGCCCGCACTTATCTTAAGTGCGGCGTCCGCGAACGAATCGTTCGGTAAAAGCTTCTATAGGTATACCCTCAGCTTCGAACCAGAGCCCGTCATCCCGGTGTCGAGCTTTCTGCTCTTCGGTTCGTGTAAACAAACCGCAACCCAGTAAACACGCTGTGTCAATATTGAAAGCTTATGTAATCCCCGAACTCTTTGGAATTCATATCGCTGAATAAATTCATATCAATTGCATCGCGCTATTAACTGGTATAACACTCTCGAGCGCTTCGTTTTCGCCTGCAAGTGCAGTGTACTCTGTGGAAGAGAGAGAGAGAGAGAGAGAGAGAGGAGACTGAAGAGAAGACAGCGTTTTTCTTTCTCAACTTGTAATTTCTCAACCTTGGTTCTAAGCGAGCTTATATATGGAAAAGGATTTTCCGAGCGACTTGTGCCGCACTCGTGGAGTCGCTTAGAATGCTCGTGCCGAGTTTACACGTTAAATAATTTCGAAATCGTGCTCCAAGACTGGCGCACTCGCGTGACACGCGAACCACGAGCCCTTCTACAGGGCAAAACCTCGTGTGCTCCGCCGAGAAGGCCCAGGTTGCCGGGGGGGTACATAAGCCGAAGAGTAAACATGGCTGTCGATACACCCCGCTGGCGTTGCCACGCGTCGCACGAGGTATCTCGTGCGCTTTGACTTTCGTGCATCAGAAATTGTCCCCTCCCCCCGCCGTCTATTTACCCGGAGCGAATATCGTTCGTAACCGTTGGCGAAGTTGATATCGACTATCGCGATATACACGGTTCGTGCGAATATCCGTTACGCGAACGAGGAACAGATAACGATACGGGCAGATACGAGGGGAATGCGCGCGAGAACACGAACGAACGATTTAGGAGGGGAGGAGGGAGACGTTTACTACATTTATATGCGCCGCGTATTTTTGTTATACACGCCTCTCCCGGCCGATCGATCCCGATTTGTTTCTCGGCCTTCGCGATCTCCGCCGAGTATTACAATTTTAATTCGATCGCTCGCGGGGATTTCTTTCCCCCCCCCTCTTCCCTCTCCCCTCATCTCTCGTCGCGTCCTCGTCGGTGATGATCAATTCAGGCGACACCTTTCCACACGTGCCTCCTCTCGCATTTGTCGCCCCTCGAAGCACGACCTCGTCGTAAAGTCATAAAATCGCGCCGTTAAACGAGGTCACGATTGCGATTTTCACGGCGCGGCGAGTCGTGAACGCGCGTAAACTCGACGACGCGACGCGACGCAACGCGCGCGCTGCATTTGCCTCCGCTGAAATCATCGCTCGATGGCGCGTAGGCGATCATATATTCCCATTGCTACTTAGTATTTTAATTCTCTCGCTCTCGAGACGAGGATGACATATTCGAGATACCGGTTTCTCGACGCGCGCACCGCGATTTGACGTGCAATTTTTTTTTTTTTTTTTTTTACGACGCGGAGACGCGTAGAGCTGATGCAGCGCGGAACATGCAAATTCTCCGCGGGCAGGCAGGCAGGCAGGCAGGCAGGCAAGCAGTCAGGCAGGCAGCCGATTAGAAAACGCGGCCGCGGGTTTTCCTGTTTCGGAGAATAAAATAATACGCGCAGCTTTTGAAAGCGCTTATTTGCGCTTATTTCGCATTCGCTTCCTCATTTATGCATCGACGATAACGCGCGGGTGCATTTGGAGTAACATGTATTATTTCGCGAACAAAATTACGCATGTTGCCTTCTCGGAAAACGATGATACGCTTGTATTATGCGCTGCATAATTGCTGAGGGTTCATCCTCGAGCGCCGCGGTTTATCGCTTCACCTGACATTTGCATACATCCCACGGATACATCGCCGAAAATTTCGGTGCAACGCTAATATGTTTGAGAGAGAGCATCCCTGATGAATATCGATCGCGGGTCTTAAGAGAAGGGACCACTTAACTTAGCATCACGAAATACTTCGGACAATATAATGAATTATATAGTTAAAGAGCGTCGCGTTCTCTCTCTCTCTCTCTCTCTCTCTCTCTCTCTCTCTCAAAAGAAATTCTGGGGTTGTACGTAATTCCCCGTTGCACTTGGCGCTCGAGAGGCATCGGAAGAATGATGTAAGAAGCAGGTGGAAGTTGAAAAATCGTCCATACGTGCTCGTGAACGTCGCACTTTATCTTATCTTCCTGGGTATTTCTTGTCGTATCTCATTTTCGACACGTTACAGGAACGCGAAAGAGAGAGAGAGAGAGAGAGAGAGAGAGAGAGAGAGAGAGAGAGAGAGAGAGAGAGAGAGCGACGTTGCGTATTTACGCGTCTATCGACACGATCGACGCTTGTTGTCGTGTTATTTCGATTTATCGTTTAATTTTTCGCATATGTAAAACCGCGCGGGTAATAAAATGCGGGAAAGTATTCATTTGTACTCCCAATAAAGGCAATTTATAGGAGACACATGTGACAGATCTGTCAATATATGCCGCAAGTTATGATGACTCGCCCTCTCGTGGGCTCGTACAACTATAGGCAATATCGCCAATAAGGAGTTCGCATCGTACAATACAGCCAGAATTACCTGACGATGCTTCGAGCGCATTGATAAATGGTGACCTGCGCGACTCGCCAGGATTCGATCTTAATTACGTTATTACGGCTCTTTTTCAACGGCGATTAAGAGGATCGCCGCCGAATTTTTATCCACGGCGATCCTTCACGTTTGGAATTCGCCGTGATAAAAGTGGGATGAACCGGGCGCGCATAAATCTGCGAGGAAACGCGAGATTTTTTCTACCTGCTGAGAGATAACTCTTCTCGACCGTTTGTCGCACCTATTACGATTTTCGCCGTGTGATCTTTCGCAAGCCGTAAACGCCGAGCGTGGTGGGCAGCGAATTATTTCGCGCACGCAGCTCGGCCGTGACGAGAGTAAAAGAGAAAAATGTTAGTTACGGCACACAAAGAAAGAGAGAGATGTGTATGTGTGTGTGTGTGTGTGTGTGTGTGTGTGTGCGAGTACCTTGCGAGAAATTAGAAATTACATCGCGACGTGTACATTCATTTGAGCACGCGCGTATCTGAATCTGTCAGCAGAGGCGGAAATAATGGCCCCCGGTGCTGCAGCTGCGCTAGCGGCCATATAATAGAAAATGCGGAGATGAATAAATTCGAGCTCGCGATGCGAAACGGCGATACCACGTCACCAGGCGTATACGCGGCCCCCGACATGCCTTTTTAATTTTTCCACGTCGGATGGAAACGCGAGCGAAGATATTAGATTCTCCCTGGGAGGATCCATTATGATCGACGGTATATCCTTTTGTTCGGCTTTACCCCGAAAAGGCTTCGTCGGGAATCTCACATGCGGCCGAAATCGGGGCCGCAGATCCAATCTTGAAGAGGGAATTTCTGGTGGTTTTCCGTGACTCGACTTGCGCGTCCCCCGCATATTTTTCAATTACTCTTCACAATGGTATACAGAGCCGTATGAGTAATTGCTTCCTTTATAGAAATAATTCTATTTAGGGGACGATTTATCTGCGTACCTTCCGGTGTACCGATTATAGTTTTTTTGGAGTAACGTCACCTTTTATCGCGCGCCGTTTTGCGTGATGTTGTAGAAAAAGAAAAAAAAACGGAATGGAAAAAAGCGGAGTAAAGCCGACGCACACGCGTCAAAGTTTTCACTAGCGGAAAATTGATAGCAACCTTGATATTGAGCCGACGCCGTGGACTACTCGCGTACACATTTCGCCGTATCTATCATTTCGCTGTATCACCTATATGCGCTTTGTCGTAACTCCTGGCACAGACCCGCAGGCATCAATTTCGTTCTCGCGCCGTTCCATCTTGAAGACAACGACGAGTAATCGAGGATACGATTCAAGGCCGAACGACTTGTCGCACGAATGAACAGCGATCCGAATTTTAGGAAAGTAACGTCGATATTTAAAAAAGAAAGTGTCACGCGTCAATACGAACTTTATGCCAAGAGAATCTATATCAGGAATTCCTCGGCTTTATTTATCTTTCGTTTGCATATAGTTAATAAAATCGGACTGGCTTTTCTTTTTAGACTGGCCTTTTACTGGTTCTGGTTGTATCAACGAATGCGGAACAGTTAATTAAATATTATCTCGGTAACATAAACGATATAAATGTATCCCTTACATAATATCACAAACGAGTACTGGGAAGCTGTACTGATAGCATATCATTAGGAGATATGTAATAGTTGCTTATTAATTGCGGAATTGTGCAAAGATAAATTTTAATATTCGCTTACAAATTTATTCTGCCGTCCTGCATTCGATTTATAATAAAATTTTACGTTTTGCCGCAATTTAATTTGTGGAGTGATTGTGATCTTATCGTGTCGTTCATTTCGTTTAGAAAATCGAAGGATGCGGAGAAGAACGTAACGCAAGATTCATTTTCCGTTAATCTAATTTTTAGTTATTTACAAGGGAACCTCAGCGCGAACCCGAAAATTCTGATTTTGATGAAACTTTACACACATGTAGGGCGGCGGGGGTAAATGGATGAATTTAGAAATTTTCAGTTGAGGCCAAAAAACGATTCTAAAGGATGAAACCACTCCTCATGTGCACAGATATAAGAGAATTGTTGGCATTTGCGACTATAATTGCATTGTAAAATAATTATGGTAGGGATTACTATTTTATAGTTATTATTGCTATAATATTAGTAAATATAACTTTACACTGAGAAAAAAATCGTTACAGTTATCATAACTTTACTATAATTTTTAGTTGTTCCCCTGGGGGACGATTTTTTTCTCAGTGTAAGGTTATATTTACTAATATTATAGCAATATTAATTATAAAATAGTAACCCCTACCATAATTATTTTACTATTCAATTATATAGTCGCAAATACCAACAATTTTTCTATCTGTGTGTAGAGGCTTTTTGTTTTTCCCGATAAGTATTCGAGATAGCAAAAAATGTTTTTTTTTATACAAAAATTTCATGGTAAAAAACTCCTCTATTTAAACACACTAATAATATTTTGAAAAAATTTTTTAATTTTTAATGCATCGAATATTTTTCTTTATATTACTGATTTTGCTGACACGGTCAGCAAAATAGTCAGCAAAAATTTTTCGCTACACACGGGTTGGTTTTCTGAAAGTTGGCTGATCTTAAACGAGCATCTATACAATGCGAGCGTGGCATATAAATGTGTACTTTCCTACGATTGTATACGCTTTCGCATTCGCTAAAAACGGATAATCGAATGGGATAGCAAATCGAAACGAAGCGACGATCAATCGGCGAATTTGTATACTTTCAGATCAGAGGTGTTCGAACGTATTACCATATTGCGGTTAATGCGGCTCGGGAAATTTTTATATTCGCGCCGCGGAGAATACGTGGCCCGACCACGCGTGCATGTGATCGCTCGGATTGTCGCGCCTGCAGGGCGTTGGGTGAGCCGTTCTGTCGCCGCAAATTATAATGCAATCATCACGCTATAACACGATCGAGTGAAACGCTTTCTGCCCGACGCGATGCGATAATCCGTGCTCCCAGCCCCCGCGCCGCGCTGCGTGAGCGGGTTAATTTCTGCATGCGGTCGCAAAATTATATCCGCAGCTGGGGGAAAAACCCTCGTATTTCTCTCCACTGTTTTGCATACTTAATTTGAATTTCTTTCCAGAATGCGGAAGTGTGACTTTTCGAACAAACAGATTAATGATCGCTATAGTTAAACGCAACTTATCCTTTCGGAATTAGGTCAATAGTTTCGCGTCAGTATTCTCATGCAGAGCAAACACTTTCCCCTGCGAACGTGAGAGCGGCCAACTTTCAGCGTGTTTGTTCGCGAATTACAAATTTAATAATTTTGAAGTCTATTGATGCTGCATTGTGATAAGCGTGATAAGGATTTCATTCGTTTGACGACTGCGATTTCTGACCTGATTTCATTCGCACGCTATGAAGCGATAAGGTATGAGCGAAACGTATAAAAATTGTCGATCAATCTTGATATTATCAAATATATTAATTCGATACTCACACGGATTGAGGGAGGTTCCAGGTTCGAACCTTGGCTGACGTAATATCTTTCGCAATAAATTCTCTATAGCAATATTTTAGATGCTTATTAGCATCAAAATTAAATCGACATCGATTTAAGGGGGGAAACCACAGTGACGGCCGGAAAAAATGCTATTTTCATGAATTTTTTTTCGCGAGAAATAATAAATTTAATCAAATTGGTTTGTCATTTCTTTAAAGTACATATATTAAATATATTGTAAAAAAAATCATTAAAAAATATTAATATTTGCGCCTTCAGCGTGTGGTGCCGTATACCGCAAAAAAAGCTGGGCGCTCGCATATCTCGGTCAATTTTTATCCGAATGAGGGGGTAGGGTATTTTAATGTTCCAATGAAAAACTGTGTTTTAAGCCCGACAAAGAATCAGCGCGCAGTTTACTAACAATAAGTTAGAAATATATATAAAATACACATACAAAATACACAGAAATATGATTAGGCTATCAAGATCCAATTCATACCGTAAAATGGCTTTATATCATAACGGTCCTTTCCACTTAAATATTGTATTTAATACAAATATATATATCAGGCGGAATATCGCGGATAAATATCGTATGTATTGATAATGAAATCATACGATTAATTATACAACTTAAGCTGCGATTATTTGCGATACCGGGCGTAACTTCCAAAATCCCCCGCAATCCTCTTATTCCGCGCGAGTAATATTTCGCGCAGGGCATCTTGCGATGCTGACGACGCGGGTCCATCAGCAATCCGGGAAGCCGGCCCGGCGGAAATTTCGCGTGGGCGAGCCTCCCTCGGGGACATTGGGCGAAATCAGAGAATCCCGGTGGGGAAGAGCGGGAGGGGGCAGGTGGTTCCTCCTGGGCGATCGTAACTTTCGTATCCGCCGTATTTTAACCCACTTCCCCTCGATGACCACCGGCGGTGGTAACCGGTGAAATGGAACGAGGGCAGTTTTCACCAGCAGCGAAAAGCGGTTGGCGGAGTCCCGCTGCACCAAAATCGACCTCGAAAGCGTGTACGTTGCTCGTGTGTGTTCTCGCGCTGCCTCCTTCTCCTCCTCGACCGGTCTCGCGTTTCGCGGTTAATCCTAAACAAGATTGTTCCCGGCCAACTCACATAATCCCCGAGCACGCCGATCTGTCGAGCGCGACATAGGTCTTTAGGTTTCTCTCTCGCTCTCTCTTTTTTTTTTTTAATCGACGTTGATGCACTTCGCAACGGGAACGATTGCAAACTCTCCGTGAAAAGCGTGCGGCGAGGCGCATCTTCCATTTCATAAGATTACCTCATCCTTCGCTTTGCGAGGAGGTAGAGCGAAGCGAAACGAAGTTTTAAGCCAAGTTTCTTGAGCGGAGAACGGTGTAAGCCGTGATGTTCTATATCGGCATATATTGGCCTATAGTGTCGCGTCTCGCGTTACTTTACGTGACGTAAGTTTCGCCCATAAAAATACCTACTTTTTGAACTCGTAGGAAAACTTGTTTAGAAGTTCGGGGGATAGAGGAAGTGTACTTTGTTCCTACCTTCGATACCAGTCCGCCCTAACGACGGCAAGGGAGTGGCTCTTTATGGAAAATCGAGGATAACGCCCGACGAAGTTGACTTTAAATACTCGCAACGAACAATGTGTATCAGTAACATTTACCGGCAACAAAGGTATAGAATTAACAGTAGCCAGGTTGTCCACGGGATACACAATAGGAGTCGGTGAAACAATACCGTTCCTCCCCGTTCGTCTGATATATCTCCGCAACCCCTTGTAGGGGATGAATAGTCTCTTCCGAGCGGCTAAAGCAGGAAAGATGGCATGAAACGGACGGCTTTTATGTTACAGACGTTTCGACACGGCTTCCCGCATCAGCCGACAGCGTTGGCATTCGACCCGATCCAAAGACTGTTGGCGATTGGCACTAAATCCGGATCCCTTAGGATGTATCCTTCAACGTGATCGTTAATACGGGGTGGCATCCCGCAATTAAACTTTCCCTTTCTCGGCGCGTGGCGGCTTAAAGGACACGAGAGATCGACCATTGATTACCGCATACAATACAGCGCTGCCATCCAGTCATCGCGTTGAAGCAAAAAAAAGTGAAATAGTGACTGCTTTTTGACAGAAAAAGTAACCTTTTAGGAATTAAAATGGTAATCAAAAGTCAATCAATAGCCAGAAATATAACACATTCTTTTCATAGCATGGTTTAAAAAAGGGGAAAAACAAGTATTTGAACGATATAATATACAAGTATATATCTGGTGCAATTTTATTAAATAAAATAAATAGTACATTTTATTATATATAATAAAATAAAGACTCGACCAAACAAAATAAAAGTTGGTGGAAGCTATGCTTCCAAGCTGGTCACAAAAGGCCAAACACAAATATTCTTTTGTATGTTTAGCAATTATTTTCATCTTTTGTTTCCGGCAACATGATAGATTTTATATCAGCCGCGCCTTGTTTAGCATTCGGTTCGCGGTGCTAATTATAAGTAATCAGATGTTGAAACACCGGACTAGTACCAAATGAGCAACAGTGAACGAATAACAATTGACAAAATACGAATAATAGAAAATAAAAATACGAATAGAACGCTTATGTTTTACAAATATTATGTCAACTCAGGCAAAGAAAGACCCGTTTTGGATAGTGACATTTTAGTGACTTGTTAAAAAAAGGTGAAAAAAAGTGACTGAATGGCAGCGCTGTGCACACAATGTGATACGATTTTTACTTTTCTCTTTCTCTCTCTTTCCTAACTTTCTGTTAGCGCATTATACGTTTGCTGCTGCATCAAATGACCGCAAATTTTCTCTCGACCGCCAGCGTCGCCAGTAAATGCACTCGCGTAATTCTGTTCTCATTCGCAAAAACGTTTGTCGAGAATGGGCGGAAGTAAAAACAGTACTCGCCTGCTTTTGTGACCGCTATAAAAAATTTCGGGTGTCGACACGGGTTTGTACAATTTTAGCGGATTAATTACACGGTCCTGTCGGTCCGTGGCTCTTCGACCGTATGTTTTTACACGTCAGCGATTTCATTGATCTATCGTGGCCAAAGTGTAGTAATAGAGATGCTCATCGCAGTTCGGTGGGCATTACTAACCATCGCGATGAACTATAAACGGAAGAGTTCCAGCCGCGCTGTCGATTTCAATATAGGTAAAAGTCTTTACGGTATTTAAGGGACCCTTACCTTCCTCCGGACGTGAAATGCGGAAGTTAACGAGTCGGTATCGATGAGAATTTTCTACCAATGTCTCGCTTGACTTTTATGCGTTTACTATGTTATTGGGGGGTAGGGGGGTTTAATAAGTTATCGCATGATGAAAGAATAGAGAAACGTTCTATCGCGTAAATGTGCGGAATTATTAATTATTGCTTTATAATACGACGATATTTTATAATTGCGGCCGCGGTTTGCAATCGATACAGACCTGTATTTTCCTTAATTAACCCGATGCCTAAAAAAAAAAACAGTCTAGGCAGACCGGGCGTAGATGCGCACGTGAAACACGAGGAATGTGCAGCCGTTCTGCGCTTACAATTTTTAATAAATGAGGGAGCATTGGTGTCTGTTACTGAGGACGACACCTTACACTTGTGGAACTTTCGTCAGAAGATACCGCAGGTGGTGCACAGCCTCAAGTTTCAAAGAGACAGGTCAGTCATTAGCACGCGATGGGCTAATGTTACTTTCCCTAATTTTAAGCTTTGAGCTTCGTCTTTTGCCAATATACATGATTCGTGCAAAGTACGCTTAATGGCTATTGCTTTTAATTATACGTTGGATGAGTGAAATGTGTGATATACTTGAGGGATTTCACATTTCGCAAGCGCTAAACTAAACTATTTGAACTTTTCGGCAGCAAGTGTTTAATTGGAACATGTAATATTCGTTTTCGACAGAATTACATGCATTCATTTACCGCTACAAAGTAAATGGTTGTACATTGGGACCGATCGAGGAAACGTTCACATACTGCACATTGAAACGTTCGTTCTATCTGGATATATAATTAATTGGAACAAGGCTATCGAAGTGTAAGTATATACATCTTTGCTATTGAGATATTTGATAATCTTAATAAGTGAAACAGGCGTATGTCGGTGCTATCTGTATGTACAAACGCCGATACGTTTGAAACAAATGCAATCGTACGTTGATAAACGCATGCAAAGCATAATAAACTTTAATGCCAGTCTTGGTAATTTCTAATTTTATTATTAATTGCGAGCATACAAACAAGTTTAACATTTTCGTTGCATTAAGGTAAGTATTTCGAAGGGAACTGCCACTTAACATGATTGATTTCAGCGATAGGATCTCCAGTACAAAGGGCAATAATACGATGTGAATTACCTCTGAATTTTTAGCGCTTGATTAATTAGGCATTGTTTTTAATGAAATTTTCTGAAAGCGGCGGAAAGACTCCGCGATATAACGTACGATAAAAGATTTATTTTACAATTGTAAGATATTGGCACTTTAAGTTTGTATCACGGAAAATATACCGAGTGTGTTTGCGGATATTTCTTTTAATGTGGAAAACGTTTTCCAAGTCACTTATAATTCTGCCCATCGTTTTATTACAGATAAATAAATCTAAGACATAAAATATGTGTCTCTCACGCGCGTCATTAAATTTATTACCTTAATAAATCTGTATTTATAACATTAAGTGAGGAATTATAGAATGGCTTAGAGAATGTTTCAAATTAAAAGGGATATATATTAGCTATTTGTGTAATCCTTACAAGACGCGACAGATTAGCACTTGCTGTGTTTCTGAGAGAATATCTCTTAAGAATATTTTTCAAAAAGATGAGTGAAAAGTACATGTATTTTCAGATCCCGTTTCCACTAATTTCCTATAACGGATGTGTCGTTCAAGATTGTGTCTTAAATGTGTGAATGTATGGGTCAATTAAATTACGGTGAACGGATAACGTTCGTATGGAGATTATCTCCAATAAAAACTAGTACTATATATCTATTACTTTGTTAACACTGGAAGGAACAGACGTCAAAGACCTGTAGTTCTTTATTGTGCCTGACCGTAGACACATAGATGTGAATGTGGCAGTGATGGTATAAGGGTGCTCATTATAGTCATTATAAGTGTAACACTATTGGGACTTAATATATCCACGATGTAAATTAAAAAAAATTGTCAATTAAATAATTAGTCGTATAAATTTTAGCCCAGTTCAGAATTGCCTTACAGTTAAAAAGGGTATTGACACTTATTCTTATTTTCAACATAGATGTTTTTCTCGACTTGGGGACTTTAGGACTTGCGTCACAGAATATTAATCTGATTAGTAAATAAATAACGAGCAACGTGGCTGTACCTCAGATGTTAATGAATAATTAGCTATGAATAATTCCCAATAGCGAGACACTTAAAATAACTTATGCAAGCGAATCCTCTTGTGATCTTCCTTCTACTTTCCGAAAATTCATTACTATCGACAAAGCCTATTAATATCTCAACATTTGATTTATCGGCATTATGTACGCTACGAAATCTTTAACTATTTATTGTACCTAACTATTTAGGAATGCTTTATTATTTATTATTTGTATACTTATCAACCACGATTTTCTTATCGTGTTTCATGAAAATATACATATAATAATAGTGCCAATTAATATATAAAGATATTATCGGCACATTAAATAACGTAACACCTATAAGCTGAAGCACAATGTGATGATAAAACTACAATGAAATACACCGGTTAAAGACCGCACACGAGTTTTATATATGTTTCACAATAACACAAAAATAATGGTTCTCTTATACATGTGTGTGTATATATATATATATATATTTTTCAGATCTAGAAAAACTCACCCTGGTGCTGTAGTACACTTGAGTGATAATCCGTTAGATTTGAGCAAGGTACGCGCGTTTTTTGAGTACGTTTTTTTTTTGCATTATTATTCCATCCTTATCATAATTTCATGATTGACAATTTTATCGTGACGCGTGTGAAAGAGAAAAAAGGAACATTTGGCGTTTATTTAATATTTTTTTTCTTACAAACTTGGATTATTTGTCTAGATCCAAGCCAATAAGTGCAAGTGTGTGCTTGCATGTTGTATGTGTGCATGCGTGCATGCTGTCACTGTTGTGATATGTACAAACGAAGAAGAATAAAAAACGCCTTTCATTGAGAGAGAAAATCCATATTGTTCGATATTCTAAAATGGATTCAGATCAGTTTTACAAATCGATGAAAGTCATACTGCGCGGTCATGATCACTCATCTTTTTACACATTTTATATGAATTCACTGTTATTTCAACTTCCGACAACGGAGTTTCTGTTACGGACCTTATGCAAATGTATCTTCTATTTACCCTACTAATTGTGCAGTCATGAGTGTGTGATGAGTGTTTGTGTGTTCGGGTTGCGTTTGCAACTCTCTGTGTCTTTGATATTGATAGCTTAAATTTGATATTATACATGTAATATCGTATATCGTATATGCTGTTTGGTTTTTCTCGATTGTAACTGTGTAAAGAAACGTGTACTATTTTGTTTACGTCGAAAAAAAACATTATTTGTTATAAAAAAGTGCTTTTTAAAATCGTACAGACGAATTTTTAAGGATGTACAATTGTACAAATCTAAGTTTAATGGATATCCGCCAATTAACTATTTTCTTGTCTCTAAAAGTATTATAACAAAAACATCTTTATCTTTAAACAGTGATTACACTAAACAAAATACTAAGGACTATAATTATAAAACTGCCATTTTTAATACTAAAAATTGAAGTGCTCGAAATTTAAGTCTTTCAAGTGAGAAGTATGTTAGTTTCATATTTAACATCAAAATTAAAATTGCATAATTGGTATTGCGTATTACGCATAATTTTTTTTCAATCGCGTAAAGTATGTACAACATGGTCTGCCTTTCTAATTAACTTGTCTTTGATTACAAAAATCTTTGTCCATCTCACTTGTTCTTCTTCAGCAATCGATAATTAACATCATGCGCAATCATCGTATCTCTGAGTTTTATCTGTGCCCTTCGCACAAATCTTGTAGAAACCATTATTCACTACATTTTTATACCTAATCTTTCTATGTATATGCTAAATGTATTGTCGTGACAACAGAATCGAGACATATTGTAAAAGGATACATTTTATCACCTATATATGCATACATATATATATATCTCCACGTGTCTTGTTTCAAGGAAGTATGTTTTAACAATGGTATACGCACTTTTGTTATACGCGCGGATGCTTTGCTTTCAGATGCTCATAGGATTTTCGACAGGGCAAATCGTTCTGTGGGACTTAAAAACCAAGACTGTTGAGTATAGATGTCAAACAGATGATTTATTAACATCGATATCATGGCATCATGAAGGTAAACAATTTATGTGCAGTCACTCGGACGGTTCTCTTACGACTTGGACCCTTCGGCAATTAAAGCCAAGTGTAACATTTCCACATGGTGAGATTTGATTGATTCCATTATTTATTTCGATCGTGTGATGTATAAAATTTTTACACTAATATCTCTTTTATAGCAAAATTCACTAAAGATGGAGAACCTGAACGTTGCAAAGCCATTCAGAAAGTAGAATGGAAAATATCGAGATCGGGGTAAGATGATATGTGATGGGTTTTATTTAACGATTTATATAGTTTCAAGTAATAACTATATGTTAATCTCAAATAATGTACGACCTAAACGCATAAACTTTCAGAGAAGCATATGTGATATTTTCTGGTGGATTGGCACAGGACACCACTGGGAGAACACCCAGCATTACAGTGATACATGGAAAAACTACTACGGTGCTCGAAATGGAACATAATGTTGTAGACTTTATAACGCTGTGTGAGAGTCCATGGGCTAGTGGTACAGTAGAACATGCTTTTTAATGTTTTTGAAAATAAAATATTAATTTTTCTTTGTATAACAAGTTTTAATCTTTATCGACTGCCATGTAAATGATGAGAAATCGTTATACATATGTCATCAGTATTATTTGGTGTAAATTATTTGGCATTAATCATTATTATCATTTTTTCAGATTTTCAAGACCCTTATGCTGTTGTTGTTTTACTACAAAATGACCTGGTTGTGATAGATTTGTTAACTACTGGATTCCCTTGTTTTGAGAATCCATACCCTATGGATATTCACGAATCTCCTGTGACATGTTGTGCATATTTCGCGGATTGTCCTTCGGATTTAGTACCTGCATTTTATTCCGTTGGATCCAAGTCGCATAAGAAAACCGGCTTTAGCGAGAAAGAATGGCCTATCTCCGGTGGCGAGTGGAGTTCCAGTTCTAGTAGTTATAACGAGATTATCCTCACTGGGTAATATTATCATAGATATAACTTTATATCGATGAATAAGCAATTTATCTTTTTAATCACACGATGACATTCATAGTATTAAAATATATGCATGATTATATCATATATGTTACTATGCACAGTCATGTTACTATGCATATACATGTTATTACAGTTTATCACAAGTTAGACGATAATCAATAAAGTTGCTTAAATTTCTATAGCTACATACATGTTGTTCGCAGACATGCCGATGGCAGTATAAAGTTTTGGGACGCTTCAGCAGGAACATTACAAGTCCTTTACAAACTAAAGACGGCGAAACTTTTCGAAAAAACTAAAACGCGTAGTATAGATTCTGAGGAAGATCCATTAGCGATTCAACTTATTTTCCTTTGTCCTGAAAGTCGGAAATTAGCTATTGCGGGAAGTGGCAAGCATGTCGTGTTGTTCAAATTTAAGAGGGTTGAAAGTATGTCTGAAGTAGTGGTAAGTTATCTACACTAACTTGCTAATGCATTACTTTTTTTGCTACTATCTAGTTAACTTAAAATGAACAAAATGAGACGTGTATTCTTTTCTTATCTAGATATTAGATTAATTTATTAAACCTCATTTACATAATAGCAGTCTTCTCTTCACGCTGCATTCATGAATTAATTAATAATGTTTTTCTTGTAGAAAAAAATTAAACGATGTTTTCCGATATTGCAGACTTTGGAAATATGCTTATCGGTGGAGCCAGGAAGAGAAGGGGACAATTCACCGGATCGTGAATCTCCGGCAACCGGAAACATCGTAGGAAACATGGAATCGAAGACTATAGAATTCAATCATCCGCTCAAAGTCAAGACGGGACTGCAGAAAAGACCAGCCGGTTTTCAAGCGACACTGATTTGTTTGACAACGGCACCCCCTGGAGAACTACCCGAAAATATAACGGCCCTCAGTTTAAACTCCTCGTATGGCCTGTAAGTGTTCTCTTTAGAGAATTTACAAAATTGTATTAGCTATTGTATTGTACATCAGAACTTCATAATCGAGTTGACATTTACCGTATATTACCGTATATCACGTATAGACATAAATTTCATAAATTTTTAAAAAATGTCATCGCAAATGTCATAAGTAGAGAGAATACAATAGAATATTTTAATGTTTAGATTGGCCTATGGAAACGAGTCGGGGTTAGTGATAGTGGACATCGTGCAGAAGATCTCCTTAGTCGTGTTGAACACCAGTGATCTTGGAAGTGGCGATCCTTACCAACGCGTCTTACGAAGTCCGAAACGGCAGGACGAATTAAGACGAGAAAATGAAGACAAGGCAAGAAGTCCAAGTACAGACCAGGTAAAATGTGCTCCTTTTTCTACTAGAACTGTGTATTTTGAATTCCTCCCAGTCCCCACCCTTAAATTTTATCTAGAAGAATTTAGAATTTTTACATTTCGTATTCTGTTTTCTCTAAATGCCAATATTAATTTTTTATTGCATGATTACAAAATGTCTACATAAGTTAATTGCTACAATTATGTGAAAAAAATTTAGAAAAAATATTGCGATTTAAAGTTTCGTGATTGAATGAAACATGTTGTTTTCAATTCTGTAGATATAAATTACTGCCCCGAAATATGTTTTTGGAAAAAAAAAAAACAATCATCATATGACACGTGTGCGTGTATAAGAACTATCTAAATTCTATTTTATTTATTTGCATAGTGTGACACATTGTTTCTTAATAAAAAGTAATGCCTTAAAGATTTTTATGTAATTTACCAATCTAATTTTGTCTGAGGAATCTTCCTATAATTTAATTCTTTATTATGCTACAAAATTTTTCCTGTAATTTTATACATTACAGCATAAATTGCTAAAAATATATATAATCTCATCGCTTTTAAAAACATTTTTAAATATATTATAAAGCGAAATAAATGTTGACAACAAAAAGGTAAAGTATCCATTCGCATTCTAGTACGCGCGAACAATAATATATTTTTTAACCAAAAGTGATTACAGTAAAAAGTATTTTAATTAAAATTTAAAGTATGATATCTTAATAACTTCTAATAAAGATAACAAAGCTATTTTTTAATAAATAATAAAAAATTGTTTTTAAATGATTAAAAAATATGTGTTTCATCAAATTTTAATAACATTAAAGTGCTATTTACAATGATTTACAAATGTGATTTTAAGACATGTTATTAGATCATATACTCCTTTAGCATGTACAAATTAGTTTTAGCTTATTATTTAATTATTTAATTATTAATTTTTTTATTGCTAAATATAACTAATATTTTCCTAAATATCTTAGAAGTATATTAGATGTAAAGTATTTGCACTTAATTTTGAATCAAAAGTAAAAAATATTACTTGCAATATGGTATTTAAACTTTATTTAAACTACAATTATGTGAATGAAATATTAAATACTTATTGCATTAATCCATATAAAATTCTTAGATATTCAGATTCTTTCTACAGTGAGTGCAAAAAGTATTCGTACACTATGAATTTTCACAGAAAATAGTTTATTTTTGTGTAATAATAATTTATAAACAAAAACTAATTTTTTTTTACATTATAAAGTCTCTCTTAACAATACCTTAAAAACAAAACTTATAAATTATAACATTTTATGCTCCAAAACAATAAAATAATGAAAAATAGTGTTTTTAAAGGCGCAAAAAGAGTATTTGTACAGTTGAAAAATTTAATTTGCAAGGTCATGAATACGGTTATTTCCGCGGAGCTGTTTTGTTTACATCAGACACAAATCTATGCTTCTCCTTATTATGGTTTTTGAAGAGCCAATAATATCAGTCTTACTGCATTATTCAAGCAAAGGCTGGGTTGCAAAAGCAGAGAGGCAAACGAAGGAGAGCGAAAAATTATTATTAAATTACATAATCAATGTAAATCTTTTCGAGAAATTACTCAGCTTGTCGAAAAACTCCGATCGACAATTCAATCGATAACTGATTGTTTTTGTGAAAGGAAAATAGTGAAAAATAAACCGAGAAGTGTGTGTGGTCGGCTATGAGTCTTAAGTGAGACTGATAAACGTTTTATAATCCGTCAAATTAAGATAGACCTAAAAACATCAAGTGCCCCAAAGATTACAGTGGCACTTGAAAATCGTGGGATACACGTTTCTACTAATTCGGTTCGAAATATGTGCTGCGAGAATGGGTATCATGGCCGTGTTGCTAGGAAAAAGTTCTGGGTAAATGTGAGCAATCGCAGTAAACGATTAGAGTTCGCGAAACAACATCTTAATAAAACTGAAGAATATTGGAATACTGTGTAAATTTTCTCAAACGAAAATTTTTATATTTTTGGATCTGACATTGGTGTGGCGAAAAAAAAAATACAGAATCCGATCCAAAAATCTCATACCCACAGTTAAATACGGTGGTGGTTCCGTGCTTGTTTGAGAATGCAGCAAGGGTCAGCAATTTACATATTATTAATGGTATTATGGACCATAAAATGTAGAGATTTTAAAAATTGAGAAATTTGAAAAAAAATCTTCATGTTAGGTAGGAATTGCCGATAATATTATTTTTCAACATGACAATGATCCAAAGGTTCATTCAGCTTACAACACGAAGCACGGCTTTTATATAATGTACCAAAACAATTGCATACACCTCCGCAGTCACCGGATTTCAACCCTATTGAACATTTATGGAGTATTCTTGAAAATGCTATTAGGAAAAGAGAAATTTCGAAGCGAAAAGACTTTAAAATCTCTTCAAGAAGAATGGGAATCTATTTTACCAATCACCACGCGAAACCTAGTGCAATTGATGCATCGAAGATTACAGGCTATGATTAGTGCCAAAATACTTTTTGCGTACTAAAATAATATAATTCTTCTTATTTTTGTTTATTATTAGAATGATATATTTATTTTATTATATTTTTTGCTAAAATAATTTTAAGAAATGTATCATCTATTATGTTCTTTGTTAATAAATTGCTAATTAGTGTTTATTTTCTACAAATAAAGCTTTTTTTCATAAAAATTTTCATTGTACGAATACTTTTTGCACTTACTGTATAAACCGTAAACAAATTGTAGTAAACAAATTACATGCAGAATATTTTCTTAACCTCATTACTTTTTGATACTTTAATATATGTAAGCTTAAATAAATTTATTAATATGAAAAATATTCAAGAGTTCTAAACTCTTATGCTTAGCACATTTTCATCAGTTAATATTAGACAATAATACAGAAAAATAAGATGATCATGTCATTTTAAATATATCTGACAAAATTTGAGCAGTTGTACCGTGGAAGAATAATCTCTATTTTCAATATATTGAACATTTCTTTACCAGATGACTTAAACAACGTAATCTTTATTAAATGTAATGAAAATAAATTTAAAGAAACCCATTACAAGAAATTTTTCTATTATAAAAAATATCGACAACTATTGGTCAAACTTGTCATTTTCCATGTGGCAAAGATTTTCTTTATAAATTATAATGGGAGGGATGTGAGTTTTCTTAATAATAGAAAATTAGGCTCGTTGTATAATATGCAATAAATTCTTAATATTGCATATTAAGAATTTTAACTTATTTTTATTGTTAATTTATTTATTCTGTTATGATTATTTTTTAATTTAATCTTATTCTATGTATTCACTTGATGTACCACGGAAAACTAAGTATAGTCGAAATGTTTACATTATTTTTTCCTTACTATTTGTGAATACACTATAATATAAATCAATATTACATATTTTCTTTAGCTCGTATCGTTAGCCTACTGTTTTCTTATTTTTTTACACATTATTATTGTGGCAAGATGTTAAAGATATTTAAGAAAATGTATGTCTCAAAATGCATATATGTAAAATATTATAAAACATATATTTCATTATAAAAAAATTTTTGTTAGTGTTAAAAATTGTTTCTAACAAATATGTATTAAATTCTCTTTCTTCTTCATGTGATTTCATATATAAAAGAGTATCAATTTTTTCCATTGTACTCACATATATATTTTACATTTAATGTTTAGCTAACTACTATGTGTCTACCATTGAAGCAAGTAAGATCAAATATATTTCTGTTGAAGAAATTGTGTTATGTTTTCTTATTGTACGATGTTACTCTGTTAACTAATATAGAATATTGGTTTTTTATATTATTGTATCATTTTGGAGTAGATAGCAATTGATAATACGAGGTTTGGTTTTTATTATTTAATCTGTTATTAGATAATAAGATGTTGAATGTAGTAACTGAGTACAGATGGACAAATGGAAAAGTAGAAAAGCAGAACTAGAAACATTAGTTACTTAACATTAGTTATTTAGTTAATACATAATAAGGATAATAACAATTCTCATATAAACATTTGATGGAATCTGTGCATGTGCATAGACTTGATACAAAAATGTAAACTCAAAGTATTTATAACTATGATCATAGAAATAATATAAATGTAATTAATAATATTGACATTATAATTTATAATTAATTTGCTTTGAAAAACTAAATGTTACTTTGTAAAAAATGAATGCAATATATATGTACATATATTACATTATTTATAAAAATTTACAACATTGTTCGTAAACGTTTGTCATACAATATATATTATTAGAAATTATTAACATAACACAATAATGCATGAGAAATATAAATGTACAACATAAATCTTACGTGAAACATTTGCGATGTTCATGTAATTTATGTATCTATGTATATGATGTGTTATACGACAAAAAATTACGTCAAGTGTCCAATTTGGGATGTCATTGAGATGACAAAGCATCGTATATCAAGTATTTAGGAAAATATGTTTAAAAAGTTAAAATGTTATTAAGAAGTATTAAGATATATATCTCGCGTTTAGATGGGTATTCTTTCTTTATACATTTAATTTGCTGTTTGCATTTCGCAGCAGCAGTTGAAGCTAATTAATGTTTGTTATACTGTTATGTTAACTATTATATTAATTTAGTAACAGAATTTAAAAATTTGTGTTATATTTGTCTTATCGTAATGTTGATAGTAGTACGATGTTAGAAAGCAGAAATTCGTCATTTTAGATAATATAAAACAAATATTTTTATAAAGAAATATTTTTAGTGTCTGTACAATAATTTATTAGTACGACCAAAAAAACGTGTTTGTGGAATAATAATTATAACATGTTTCAGCTACATATGTATATCACATCAGTAAATGTCAGCATTGCACAATTATTGATGAAATATCTAGCAGGTGATTAAAGATATGTCGATACACAAATGTTACAAGTATTGGGTTGGCAAATAAGTTCGTTCGGTTTTTTGACTGGTTTTGAATGGAAAAAACCGAACGAACTTATTTGCCAACCCAATAAAATAGGACATTTTATTATGTTTTTGTATGATTAGGTAATGAATATTGAAAGTAGAAGCTTCGTCATTTAAGGAAGTTGTAAGGAGAATCAGAAATGTTAAGAATTGCACAAAATTTAAAACATAAGCTCTTTTATAAATAATATCAGCATGTGAATTTTTTTACATTTTTTCACCGGTTAGTTTTTGAGAACATTTGTGACAAAATTCTAGATTTTTTAATATCACTTTTACGTCGCGTAATTTTCTATGTATATATTTTATACAGCAAAGCACTTGAAGCCAACATATTTGAGGTGTAACATAAAAGAAATCTATCTATATTGTGCTGAATTTTCCTTATCCTATTTAAGTAAATTTCGATTAAATACATGTTTTGATATCGATTTATAACGAAAATTTGAAGAAATCTAAAAAAATTCAGATGCTGACATTATTCAAAAATAGTTTATACCTATTTTTAATTTTACGCAATTCTTAACATTTCTGATTCTCTTTAACCCCCTTAATATTGTAGGTAATAATTTCCAATACGACAATTAAATTAATTGCTAATAAGTAAATAACAATACAATTTTAGCAATAAGTTATATTCACACTTTGATACTGGACCAAATTAAATCATTGTATATTTCGTATTGTGGATTAAAATTTTGTGAATATTGCAAAAAATTAACTTTAATTCCCGTATTAGTTGTGAAAGTAAATTTGTTAAACCGTACAAATACTTGCATTATCCAATTACATCCATAAAATAATTTGACATGTATAAATAATAGACATGTAACATTTTCCTACTTTTATCAACGCCTAGTACTGTCATCTTACTGATGTAATGCATACATTATATAGCACATTGTTTAAGATCATCTCTAACTTTTCATGTATGTTTAAAGCAAATCGAGCGAGAATTATTATCGAACAAATGGTACAACTGTTCGCAGAGCTATTTTATGGATCCAGTATCCAGTTACCTTCCAGCAATATTTATATCTGTGTACTTGCATGCTTAGTACATATAAATGTTAGTATATATATATATATATATATTATATATATATATTTTTTTTGTTGGTTATATATATACACAACAAACAAAAAAAAAATATATATATAATGTGTATATATAAAATATTTTGTTGGTTATATATATTATATATAATTTTGTTGGTTTTCTTTTTATTTGTTTTACACGAACATGTAGATAAGATTTGTAATTTGCACACAGATATGAAATGTGTATGTTAATTTGACTACGTATAAGCTGGTTTCATATTATATTTTTCATAAATTAGGGATTTTCCTTTCCAGGGATTTGTAATGTTCACCGAAAGTCAATATTTGCTATTTCATATTGTTCTCTTATCGAGAAAATTGCAGACATCCTCAGCAAAGACTATTAATAATTCATATATGCATGAAGATGCCAGCACAATTAACTGTATTTTTTTTTCGTTTATGAATCATATATCAGGCGTAATAACAATGTGCGATATTTTTGAATATCCGTATATACATATGTATTCACAACACTCTTTAATCAATTGGTTTTGATCGTTTATTATCCAAATTGGAATTCAATGCTCGATAACGATTCAAAGAAATGCCAATAATTCTGAAATACTCTACATGTGTCTCAAAAGTTTATTCATTGCGAATAATCGTTAAAAAAGCGTGATGTAAGTTTGACATAATCTTCATTTATACAATGATACATTACGATATTTCATTGATTAGCAATATCGAAGGCCTACGTCTCTACGAGCATCTTAGGCATTTCAGACATCTATCTTATAAGCAGGCAGATTTATACACACAAAAAAAAAAGAAAACCCTGAATCTCATCACTGTCCTGTCTGCACTCTTCGGTTCAAGTTTTTCACGAGCCTGGGAAGTGACAAGTGACCATACGTTTGCGATAGCTTTCAGTTTTGAATTATTTGATATTATGCTTAGAATCTAGAAGGCATGTTTCTACTTCACGCGTTTTTCACAGACACGGCAGATCGTACGACAGCACGATTAATAAGGGATTAGTCTACACCACTAGTGGACACTTACGGAACACGAACGCGAAAAAATTGCATAAAGACATTTTTAACCGTCCGTTCTTAGAATTAGGTCTAATGTATATACCATTTTTTTTTACCTACGAACTGATTGATTGTGCAAAGCCCAACATCTTAAATCCATCAGAGCCAGCGAGAATCCGCGATGGAATTCGAGCCAGTAGTTACAAGGGTAGCGGATTCGATCCAACAAGTACAGCAACAGC
Organism: Temnothorax curvispinosus; assembly: GCF_003070985.1. Classification (NCBI taxonomy): domain Eukaryota; kingdom Metazoa; phylum Arthropoda; class Insecta; order Hymenoptera; family Formicidae; genus Temnothorax; species Temnothorax curvispinosus. The sequence continues at coordinate 627,293 of NW_020213872.1, read as the reverse complement.
AACAGTGCCCTCGCAATGAGAGTCAGACTGGAAACAGTAGCGATAAACCGAGCGTGGAGGAAACCACAAACGAATCCAATAAAGCGGGTAACATTCCTAACGGTGACGAGTGTCAGAAAAGCCAAGGTTGGAAAGGATTTAGTCTCAAGAGACAACTAAGCAAGGTTGATCTGAAGATCAAAAATACTTTTACACCATCCTCGGTGTCTTCTCAGAATGGGGTACTTGTATGTTTTTTTTAATACGTGCTTATCGTTCTTTATGCCGTCAATAATTTTACGTATTTCTATTGTTTCTACATTCTATTGTTACTATGTGGCCTACGCGAAATATCTTACAACGTTTTTAGCGCTAGCTTACGATTCAGCCATTGCATTCTCATATCTCTGCATTGTTTATATTCTTATTCTTATAAGTATAATAGATCAGCGTAAAGGCAATGTTTTTTTCCTGTTTGACTTAAAAGTTTATGAAAAAGATATTTAATCTTATATTACATCATGGAATCACACTTAATTATAAAAAAAACTTGTGTAAAAAAATTAATCTTGAGCGCTTATGTCGGAAATTGCTTTTTTTTTCTTAGTAAAATTATATTCCTGCTTTTTTATATAAATTTAATATCGTTTTACAATGTACATATTTATGTTTCCGAAAGAGCTCGTCATCGGGGCTCATGCAAGTACCCCAATGCCAGCAGATAGGCGGCGATACTGGTAGTCAAAAGTCTTCCACGTTTTACTGCAATATCAACGAAGCGGCCAGCACGAGTCGTTCACTATCGCCGGTCGAAAGCGTTGACTCTGACTCCTCGCTGTCGCCGGAGAGCCAGTCTCCTGGACACGAGAGTCCTCAGACTGATGACAGGAAGCAAGACATCCAAGAGGCTAGAAGCCCAACGGAGACTGAGAACGAGAAAACGATAATGAACAATGACAATATCGGCATAAAAACCGAGGCAGTAAGACCGATGAATCTGTCTTTGCCCGAACACGAGCTAAAACCGTCGAGATTGAAATATATCGCCAAGATCAAACAGGCGAAGAGAGAGGGTCGTTTGCTCTCGGTGCCGAATCTAAAATTTTCCAAGAACGAGCCGACCGTTTGTGACCTAAGATGCGAGGAGAGTACTTCCGAGAGAGCTACCTCCGAATCATTCACCGGCAATCTTATAAGAAGATTCAGTAAGTGTTTATACATTTAACGTAGAAGAGCGTTATGTGTCGTCCGTGTGTCCTTAGAGATATATTACTTCGTTAGATTTTTCACGTTAAATGTGAATGTGTGCGTGTAATTAATCTTACTAACAATCGAAGCCTTCCTCGATCGGGAAGCGTGCGATTAACAATAAAATTGCATTTGTATCTGTGACTGAGAACATGTGGTGGGTGTAGACTAACCATAGAGAGAGCTCGGCTGGCCCTGGACGTGCTTCTGCCTCTTTTTTTTTAACACAAAGCCTAGGATGCTCTTAGATGCGTTCAAAATTATTTCCAGAGGAAACGTTAACACAACTCACACTAACTGCATCTCCGCCAAAATTGGGTAAATTTTATCGCAATAAATTAATGAGTGATTTCAAAATTAATCAATTCGAGTACTGATGTATAATTTCGCGTATTGAAACTTCACTCGATATTAATTCAATCAAAGCAAACAGAGTAAATTTATTCTATTATATTATATTATCGTTTTCTTTTTCTCAAAATTTAACTCAAGGATTTGTTGTTATTATTATCGAGTTTTATATTGTTGGAATATTAAATGGAGAGATTTTCCAATTTGATCATTAATTATATAGAATAAATATTTTTTTTTGCAATTTTGTGAAAAACATGAAATTATTTTGCATTGCCCAATATTGGTTTTCATTATAACATGCTATCATCACAAAGGTTTATGCGAAACAGTTAATGTTTAGATGAATCAGTCAATACACAGGTGACAATGAGCTTCTAATATATATGTACTTTTGCAAGAAAATCCTTGCAATAATTGTTGACATCTCTAAACTTTATAAACGATAGATTAGTTTTGGTTTTAAACACAAATAAATATTAAATATTAATGGCAAGAACTTTTAGAACTTTTTGGACTCTATATAAATCTAATAATATGCTCGCATATACCTAAAATTGAGTAAAATAGCTCGCAAATTTCCATAGTTATCCGTTATTAGTATTTTTTATTTATTGCATGTCTAATGCAGTGCATATTGATGAGATAGCAACGCAATTATAATGCAATTGAAATACTGTTGATACATGATTTTGATTGATTCCTATACGTCATTAAACGAGAGAAAATGATTAGCAATTTATTTTATATTTATCGTGTATTTGAAAAGCATGTGTTTCATATATTTCAACATGTGCAATGTGAAAATGATGACTTATACAAAATTATCATATGCACATCAATTTATTTATATATTTATTTAAATTTGATTTCCGTGAGTATTTATTTTTTAATATTAAATATCGATAGAACGAAAGGATGATAATTCACGACTGTAGCTCTTTAAAACAAGGTATTTGCAAGAACTTGATAGCAGAAATATATCGTAGATATCATCGATCGTGAGATTAAAACATGAAATGAAATTGTTAGATATTTCCTGTAACGCAAATATTTTATAGTTATGTGGAATAAGAGACTGATGTGAAATCTGGTCACGCAAAATGTAGAGTCTAATATAATGGTCAGTCAATAAGTTCATCGATACATTACGATTAGGCACGTCCGAAGTGTGTCGACGTTTCTTCGATTGTGAAGAAAAGGCCTGATAATTTATAGAAGAGTGCAGACAATTTCCCCGCTAGAGGACAATACAATACGCGCGATTTATGTTGAAAATGATAATTCTTTAAAATGCATTCCTGATTTGGATCAGAGGGTGCCAGATTACACTCTAAACTATAAAGTGTTCACGGTCTATCGTTTAAATAACAAAGTCAGTGTCACAATTCAGCATAATATTGCAAGTTTTGTTGGTCTAACTGTGAAGGCAGAGCTATGAATTTATTGGGACAGGCTGTGGTAAATTACGCCTAATTGTAAGATACGCGGGCAAAAGTTTTTCGGGCGCAAACACAGGTCTACGTTATTGTACGTTGAATTTATATCCGTAAAAATATATGTCTCTGATATACTATTTTCAGAAGAATACATTTTAAAGGATGTCAACGCTTCACTAAACTGCATCGACTGCCTTTTCTTAAAGCTATTATCCTGCCGAATCACTCTTAGTTTGCAACCGCTCTGGTCGATAGGTCAATAGGTCAATAGGTCGGAAAAAAAACCGTATCACTTAAGATTTCTAGTATTCCCACCCCCTAGGTTACCAGTACCTGGAATGCATAGTAGATATTTTGAAAGTGCATCGCCTCCCATTTGGTCTTGGTATCCATTTGTGTCAACTCCATTCCAAGTTTTATGGCTACTTGTAAACATTGTTCTTATATGCTCGCAAAATGTGGGAAAGACCCCTCTCCCCCCCCTCTCGCTCTCGCGGAAATATCAACAGGAGATAACGCGAACCTGTCCGTACCGGCGCCAAGTCCCCCATTCACAATATTACACTGCAAATACGAATTTGAAGAGATTCTACTTTAACACTTTTTCAGGTTCAAATCAATTTTGCGGTCTTCCCCGACAGCAAGGTCGATTCAGGTAAAAACAAGGTTTTTCATATTTTTGGCAGTTGTTCTTATCACCGAGAGAAAAGTACACTCCTTGAGTACCGAGATCTCAGTCAAGATCGTCAAGATGTTACGAATACACATTACAAATTAATAGGCAGAGAGTTCTTGTCGTCCTATAGCTCGGTCATGGTATAATCCAGAGATCGGATTCTATTCGTGAACTATTAACATCGAGCGTATACATCCACTTGCCTTCAAATCTACATGTAGAATCACTATTGATTTCTCTCTCTCTTCTTATTTTCCAACTTCTTATATTATCCAGACACCTTTCTCTCGGTACAACATTGCTTTCAAAGCTTTTGGAAATTTTTTCGATGGTTTGCACGCAAATAGCAATAGTAATAATAATAATAACACTGATGGTCGTCGCATCATCAATGACAACGGGACACAAGAGGTCATCTTTATCTTTTATTAAATTATATTAAGACGCGTGTTATAAGACGCTCTTGACAGGACGCTTTTGCGAGTGTATTCAAATTTTTATTTCAAATTTGTATCTCGACATTGACTGACTGCTATAGAGGACTCTGCATAATATGCTGATATATATTCCACATAGCGAGCAACCAAGCACGAGGTGTACAACACGAGCAGGTTGTTTATCGTTACATTTTCCTCTCGCCAACATCTTCCGTGATGTCAGCCCCAGTGCAGACAGCAACAATGAACTATTATATCGAGCTTGCTCGACACAAGTCTCGGATAGTCGAGACAAAATCCAATCGAGCTGAACGGAAGTGTTTTTGGTTCGGTCTTTATCGAGGGATCTCTGTCGTTCATTTCCGCATGACGGAACGCAGAGTCGCAGAGAGGTGGAAGAGAGAAGTGTCGATTTTTTGATTTTCCTGTCTAATGAAACGATGTGCTGCGATTGTGTCATACGCACAAATGTCCACTTTCATCATGGCTCTGACGAGTTATATCGCTTCCCAAATAGTGTCACGCAGCATCTGCTTGAGATGAAGATACGTTTTTGTGTCATTGCTATCGAAACAACGTGAGAAGAGCGTTTTTCGATATGTTATCGCGAACGATGTATGTACATAAGAACCTTTCAACGAGTAGGCAAATGAGATTTCTTTATTAAAACGTTGTCGCGTATATGCATCATTTAATAGTTGAGGCAAACAAGGGAGAAAGAGTAATCGCATTGTCGATCAACATTTCTCCCGCCAGCGATTCTCAGCTTATTGGTTTAGTTTTATTGACACATTATTCATTATTTATAGCTTGATTCTCTTCGATTTTAGGGTGGGAATTCAAATTTATATATTTAAATTTATGAAAACGTTTAGACGATTTACGTTTTAGCACGTTCTATACCGATATTAATTGTAATATTTAAATAAATTTGCTTAAATATTCTTAAACATGATACCGTTACAGATAAAATACATTTCTACACTGTTTCGTTTGATATTATTTAGTATTTAATATTTTCAATATTTCTATTAAGCTTGTATGATCGTTTCAGTTCCATTTACATTCTTAGTTAATCAATATTATGATAAAAAGTATTTTTGTATCTTGTTTGACGTGTATATATATTTCTATATAATTCTATACGTTTTATAAAAAGTAAATATAAATAATAAAATAATGTGCAAATAATTGCCCGTGTGATACAACAATCTGGCAAGCGAAAATTAAAAACGAATATGAAAATTTATTTTCCACGTGCTTTTGTTACTTGCGTTTTGATGAAAGCTTGATAGAAAACCCGCGCGTTTATTACATTTTCATATCCCAAAGAGTTCAGTCCACACACAAATTTGCTTTATAAACAAAAGCAATGACCGTGTCGTATGTTTCCTTCACGTTTGACTTGTCGCCTGATTTGTAGATGAACGGGATGTGCGTATTGCCGGTGACAGGAAGAAGTACAGTGGGTGTTGGTGGTGAGAGAGGTGAGAGAGGTGACAATGGTGATAATAGTGATGGTTGTAGCACCGGTGGCAGCGGCACCAACGGCGCTAACAATAATGACGGTGGTGGAGGCCCTAGTGCTGGTGTTAATGTAACTCGCTCGGGTATCCGTAATGCCGCCGCCGGCGCGATTAGCGGCACCGACGAGGAAATTAATACGGTGTCGCGCAAGGGTGTCACGTTAGATCAACGTCACCCGCGCACCCAGGGCATAAGGAAGCTCCAGAAGTGTCTGAGCACCGCTACCACCCACTTCGAAGTGGACTCCGCCACGGGTGCTGCCGCCGCTTTTCCGACAGTTTCGCTATTCTACGCTCAGCGTAGCACGGAGATGAGAAGCTACCCCTCAGCCGTCCCTCAAGCGTCTTTGAACTACCAGAATATCCTCACCAACACCAGACAGTATAGCAGCTTTGGTAGTATTACCGATACAGGCCACTGTAACTGTATTTATCTATGGACTAACCACTATGTAGACTACCGATATATATTGTTCTTTCTGTGACACCGAATGGGAAAACTATTTCTCTCTCTGATCGCTTGATCTTTAGTTTGATTTCATTGTGACTATAGAGCGATTCTTTTCGGATCGAATTTTTTTCAAGCTCGGAGAGTGCGGATCTCTTGCGCAAAGTTGCTGCATATTAGATTATACGTCTAATTTGAAAAATTTAATAATTTAACTTTGTTATTTAATCTTTTTTCTCTCACGTTAGTAATGTCATGTATATTCATTCTTCTATGTTACTTAGGGCCATTTCGACTAAACTCCGATTAACTTAATCGTTGATTAGTCCATTGGAAATGACCAATCACATTTTCTCATTAAGCAGATTGGCAAATGCGATTGGTCATTCCCGATGGACTAATTATCGATTAAGTTAATCAGAGCTTGGTCGAAGTGGCCCTTAATTCTTTAACATCGTTTCGTGTATCTATTTCTACGATATTTTTATTTCTCCTTTTCATTGGGAAATAAACTTCGGATCAATTTCGAGACTGACTTGAACTAGTCATTTTTTAATAACTTGTATTTTTTTCTTTGTGATTTGTTATAAAGTTGATTTGTTGCACGTAAAAGCAACGTTGTTCCCGAGATTCTTCCAGCACGACATACGTTTTTCTATTGTCTAGACTCAATAGATACTGTCTGGTCTTTACCTGATCTGAGTGTGAAAGTGACTTCGGTAGTTCTCACTACGATGCATCTCTTTCTTTCTGACTTGTATATGCTCTTTAGTGGAACCTTTTCTAAATAAACACGAAATGGCACACCGTCTAGACTGCGTGATTTCTAGTTGTCACACTGCACCCTCGAAAAGAGATACTCTTTCCTGCTCTTTTCGCCTATTTGGCAAACTTTTGATTTCTGCTTCTTTCATAGATGTGGTCTATAACGTTGCATCTCTCAGATAATTACTTCTCTCAGCTCGATGCACAATCTAAGATGCACCTAATGTGAATATAATGATAAATAGGATGGACTGTGCACGGTGAATGTGCAAACATGTCGGAGGGACCGAGTATCACCGGTTAACATCTTCTCGTCTCGAACAATACATGTTTTTGTCATAAAGCTTATCGTTCTGTCCGCATTTGTGAAACGATCCTTTCGCATATTAATGTTATCTTCTATCGTGTTATTACACGAAAACTAGGACTGATATTCTCATGCAACTCCTCTAAAACCTGACTCTGACACCACCGATATCGCGCTACGTGTTAATTTATTTTCTAAGAACCATATTTGCCATCGGCAGAATCTCAGATCTAAGTTTTCCGTTAGAAAAATAATCTCACCTTTTTCGTATCGTGTTTTGTCGCAGTATTTTACAAACAAATGTTTTATTTAAAATATTTTAATTTAATTTACAATTGTTGAATGGATAGAGACAATTATTTCCAACAATACGGCTATATATCCATTATATATGTGCAGTAAGACAATTATGTGTGGATTCAATTCAAGAACCAACTCGTATGTGACATTAGGTAACGTACTGTATTGAATTATATTCGAATACATGATATGTTACCTGCATAACATACGTTCGTTTATTTTACAGAATTATTTATATAAAGTATCTTAAAGTATTTTTCACGAATCTCGTCTTCAAAAAATTGCATCGGCTACAAGATGTATTGATTTGGTTCAGTTTATATTTACATTACGGAGAACTTGATCGATGTCGACGACACTTTCATCACCACACAATCCGGTGATCGGCCGGATATCTTACGCGTGCATGCAAGAGTGATTCTTCTTCTCGTGTCACTCGTCTACTACCTAGCTTACTTATTCAAGACTTAGTCTGTGAACGATAAATCTCTAATTCTGCGCTAATTGGACGTGATACTATGCGTTCGTGTGTGCGTATGTGTGAATGTGGCGTGCGTCGTTGTATGCATCTGTGTAAATTTTTGTATAATTGACTTGATATTCCTGATGAGTCTAAAGTGTATGAAGGATAATTAATACGTGAACTGCGGTCGAGAGATCTTGATCGTGATAATTGTTGTTGCTGTCGCTGTTATTATTATTATTATTATTGTCATTGTCATCGTCGTTGCCATAATCAGCATTTTCATTGTCACGATCATTATTATTACTGTCCTCTTGAAGCTGCGCTGTCTCTGATAAGTGTTCTGACTTCACTAGTTTACACTTTGCGGTATACACTACGTAAAGACGATGTAAACGTGTCGAAAAATATAATTTCGATAGTCATTGTGCATGCTTCTTAGTAGCCCGGAAAGAAGTGGCGCGCCTTATTCTATAAATAATCGAGTATTTTTTTTGGGACCGCTGGTCGGATAGACAAATTCGACGGTTCCTTCCAACGATCAAGGAGTTCGAGTATGTCATCCCTCGAAAACATCACCACAGAAACCATAAGCTGCCTTACATTTGCGGATTCTTATACGAAAAAAAACGGTACGTAGATCAGCGTAAACTTTGCTTTAAAAAATCGTAAATCGCTCGTAAATTGTTTCACGCATATCCGCGTTATGCATCTTTTTATTAATGTACACTAGTCTGATCATGCAAATAATTATTACTGATTCTTTTGTTTTTGTAAACAAGGTCTTGTTTAAAATAAATATCAAGAATTAAAAAAAAGTCAAAATTGTATGAGTACAAAACATATTAATTATAGACGTTGTATCAGACGTATTGGACAACGCGTTATGCGGTGGATTATTTATGATAATTTCATTATTTTTTTAAGATACAAGCGGCATGCCGACGTTATGGATTGGCACGTCTCTGGGATCTGTACAGACTGTTATATTCAATACGCCTGCCCACAGCGAACGTCATGCTCACCCAGTGGTTGTGTCTACCTGTAGTAAGCAGATTTTTTTAAATATTTAGTATTTAGCCAATTTTAAATATTACTTTTGTGGCTGTTTTTTCTTGTTTTATATTATTCGTAGCACGTAATACGGTTTAACGCGTGTTTCCTATGTGCAGATGGATCTACTTTCAAACTCAAGGGTTGTATCCTATCGATGTCATTCTTAGATTGCAACGGCGCTCTGATCCCGTATTCGTACGAGTCCTGGAAAGACGAGAGCACGGATGGCAAAGAACGGAATAGTAGGCTTTACTTCCTATACTTACTAATATCCGCGAGTATAGAGATTGCGATTTTAGATTTTGTATATATTCCGTGATTTTTATGTTTGTTTTGAAGGTTTTTTTTATATGTATGTCCCATTAACGATGGATTTTTGTTAAAGAGAGTCAAGGAAAATGTACAAATAGCCGCATGTCACCGTCGACGAACACGCAAATCGGTGGGGACAATTTCGAGGACAGACAATTTGTCGCACTTGTGTCAGAGAAGCAAGCGAGAGTTGTGGCGTTACCCTCCCAAAATTGTGTATATAGGCAACAACTGGCAGAGACTCATATCGTAATTAAGGCAGAAGTTACAACATTGAAAGGTATAGTCCATGTTTTTTTTTTTTTTTTTAGGCGCAACGCAAATAAAGATATAATTGTCATGCCGGCTTATTATTTGTCATGTGATTATTTAAAAATGTGCAATTCTTTTACAATATCTCATCCTCACGAAACATTTCTGTCTAGATAACGTCTGCCTAGTATGTTACGTTTCGAATGGTCACATCACAACGTACAGTTTACCCAGCCTGAGACCGTTGATAGACGTTGATTTTCTACCTCTTATAGATTTGAGGTAAGAAAAGTAACTCTAATCTGTCCTAATTCTTTTATTTTAGCTATCAAGGCAATATGATAGTGGCAATATTTGCACATGATGCGTTGCACTATATGCTATTGTAATATCGCAAAAACTTCTACATTTTTTATTTTTAATATAATATACATATTTATAAAAATATTGAAAATCACATACTACATAGTTAAGAATGGTATAAAAATGTTATATGTAGATTAAAATAATATTCACTGCATATCTATTTATGATGCAGTCATAAATTAGCGATGTCATGCTAGTAATGTTAATATTTGTAATAACTGGATATATTTCCACAAATATATTTGAAATTAGTGAAATTAGCTTTTTAAGGGATAGGTACCTAAATTTGCATAGAAATTGTTTCTATCATTAATCTCACACTAAGAAAATCAGAAAAATATATATTTTTGTATATATATTTTTTGTGTAAAAGTATCATTGCCAATGAAGCTTTACAGTTCTAACGCTTTACAGAAGAGGTTCTAACGCTTTACAATTAGGTTGGAAGACGGCTGATATTATATTAAATCATAAGTTTTAAATATGGTATTTTATACGTAATTATATTGATTCTTATTAGAAAACAGAAAATAGGAGCTAGTTTTCAAAAGGTAAAGGAAAGGCCAGAAATTCTTTGTTAAATTAAACAACAGCGACGAATTATTTATCGTTTATAAGAGGAGGCTTATCTGCTGCATTAAGACAATTTTAAATTGATATCATTAAAGCTTTCGTAGCAAAATTTATCTTCTGCATTTGTATAGTTGGTTATATTACAAGTTTATTTGGAATATTTCATTATTACGGCGCATGAAATAAGTTAATCCTATTGAAATTTTGCTTATTCTTATTATTTAAACTTTATATTTATTCGCAGTAGAACAATAATAAACGCAAATTTGAACTTCGCCTACTAGCTAGCATCATCGAGTAGATCTAGATAAAGTACCAAAGCCAGAGGTATATGCGTTACTGAAACGATATTATAGCCATCAGGTACTTATTCTTAAGAGTATTTCGATTTATCAATTTTCTATCAAATTCTATTTATAATAATACTACGCCTATATTTATATATGTGTATAGCATTCTCCAGAAGTATGCAATTATTAAACATTCTGTGCGATATAAAGATTCAGCTATGTATGATTACACATATTTTAGAAACATAAATTTATATAAATAAATTGAGTGTAGACGTATTTAGAAATGGATAATATAGCACACTTCTGGATATTTCTTTCTATATTAAGTAGGAATTACGAATGTCTAGGAGCTACATAAATCCGTAGCAGCTTATCTTTTTATCGATGTTAATAACTTGCTATTTACGAAATATCGCCTATAAAAAAGTATGAAGAGAGTTGACGATAACTTATATATCTATATACATACTAATATATATTGCTCTATACTTATATGAATATTTATTCAGAAGTGTATTAATAACCATTAACGCGCGCGCGCGCGCGCGATAATATTAGCATGTGACTTCTCTGCAATAAGCGCACTCGTTAACCCTTAACACAATTAGAGCATGCGTCATTTGTAGCATTTTTTACGAGCACTTCTATTGCACTCTTTATCTCAGAGCATATACTCTAGATTTTCAGAGAATGCAGCGTTGTGAAACGAATGAAAATGCGGATCTGCTTGTTTAAAATTAAAATTGGAAATACTTTGAGTCGGTTATGATTACGCTCTTTCGCACAATGTTTCACAACCACGCGATATAAAACTGTCTATGGCAATTCTTCATCTGCAAATTCTATGACTTTTATTTTGAAATTTCTCTATCTCTGTCATGTATCATGTCTACGATTTCTTACTTAGCAGAATCTACGCAAAAACTTACACTACGAACTTTCAGGCAACATTTACCATTATCGTCTGTTTCATATTACAAATTTTTATACATATACAGAGAATAAGATATATCGTGCGAACATGTAGAGAGAGTCTTTTTGAAAATAACTGGGCTGGCTGTTTTAAGGGTTAATGCTAATTAATGATAACATTGATAACGTAAATCTTATATTGACCCGTGTACGGTCGTACGCTCACTTTCCTCCTGTCTCTGTAATCTCTAACAGTTTTCAGACCACAAAACACGGCATTGTAGACCCCATGTTGACCATATGGGGTCATCAACTCTTTGTTAATGGCGATACCGATCAGTAAGTCATCTATGAAGTACAGCTAACCACACGTAAAAAAACCTTGACACAACACAACACAAGTGCCTTGCGTGCAATGTACTATCTCTTTTCGATTTCACAATTTTTGTTTCCAGCTTCATAATGTTTCACATAGGAAAGCGTTTCTCGCGCCACCTCTATAACTGTTAAAACCTCTATAACTATCAACCTCTGATTTTTACCACTTACCAAAGCTTTATGCCATGTAATATAAAACCGCACACTGGACACTCTTTTACAGTTGTACCCCGATATTGTCATTTTATATGCAATCTATTATATACCCTATGAAACAACGCATCGCAGTAAAACTGCCTTGTGCATATTTTTTGCAGGATCGCAAAGACGCTTTGCTTCAGCAATCGAGGCCACGGTTTATACTTATCGTCACCGATGGAAATACAGAAGTTCTCCGTTTCGAGTGAATTCTGGTATTGTTTTACGTGCATCAATTTTATTTTTAGTTCAATAAAATAAGTTTAGTTTTATGTATTGGATTCACATATTGACGCATTCTATCTACCGTTAAGTATGACTATACATCAGCTATATTTCTATTTGATTAGCGGCGAATTGACGGAGATGATGGGTGATCTGTTTATTGGCCACGATATGCCAGAACCGCCCAAAGAGAGTTTCTTCAAAGGTTTATTCGGTGGTGGCTCGAGGAGTGTCGATCGAGAAGAGTTGTGTAAGTAGACTTTTTTTACTTTTTACAACGAACAAATTGAAAATGAAGAAATGAGTAATTCGGAGCAAGCTAACGCTTATACCGATACTGATTGCAGTCGGTGAATCTAGCGGTCGTGCGTCGCGCACAGTGGCAAAACATATTCCAGGACCAAACGAAGCTATGCGAGAACGGGTCTCTTGCGCAACGGGCGAAGTAAATATGGCACACCAGATGGTCGTGGAGCGCGGCGAGAAGTTGTCGCAGCTCGAAGATCGGTCTGCGCGCATGGCGTCGGAGGCCGAGAACTTTGCGACGAGCGCTCACGGACTGATGCTCAAGTACAAAGACAAGAAATGGTACCAGCTATGAGAAAGCCATTCGATCCGAGTCCGATGGGATGACGCACGTTTCTTTAGTTATTTATTTAGCGTTCGTGTTTCGTCTATGAGTTTTATTGTATTAAGAAATTAAAAGCTAGCTATACTACGATCCTCACAAAAACGCACATATGGGAAACATCTACACGAAGGGAGAGAGATAAAATGGATACATGTACATGCGATCACCTGTGCGATGCACATGGTACACACGCACATGCTGTAAACGAGATAAACATATATAGCGAAAAACAACAACAACATATATTTCAAAGCGGAGTAGTATGGCGACGATCTCTCAATTGTGTAAATTTTTGCGTATGGATGAATAAAAGAGGGATGTCGGAGAGGCCGCGGCCAAATGCCGCGATGCATTTGCGCGGATGTGACATGTATGTATAATTATTTAAAATATAAAGTACTTATACGCAAAGATGCGACAGAAATATACGCGAGTCAATATAAGCAATTATGTAATAATTCGCCTTTTAACCGGTGGCACTCGTTAATTCATTCGGACGTCCTGTGAACGTGTTTAATGGCGCCTTGCCTTGTTTGCTTCTCAGCAAAGAATTGCCAATAAGTATTTACGAACGTCACATTGTTGCAGAGTTTAAGCACTTCCGAATAGATGGAATCGAGTGAAACGATAAGAATCGCATTAGTTATAAATCGACTAAACTAGTACTTATATATAAAACATGAGTTCTCCTATATTAGATTAATATTATGTGTTATGTAAGAGAGAAAATATATATTATATTGGAACAAAATATACATGGCAACTCATATATTAACAATGCCATTGAAAACTTCTAGTAAAACAGTCATTATAGAGAAGAGTTGTTATTGACTAATAATTCTTATTCCGCGAATGTAAATTTTATAATCGTGTACATTGTAAGCTGACTTGTATTTAAGTATTTATCGTTACACGATCGCAGACACTTTCGTAAATACTGCATTAAGGGATAAAACGAATGCGATTCTTAAGATTCGTAAGTCTATCAAGTTACACGAGTGCAAATGAGAAATTTGTTAGGCTCGACAGAAATGATTTTTGTGGATATTTTACGAAAGTTATGAACGTAGGCAAGACGGCACAGCGACACCATTCCGAATGCATTGACAATAAAATGTAGTTAATTACTCGGTGAGAAAGAGTAAATTGGATAAAAGTTGAATGCAATGAAATATATTTTATCCAGAATGGCGGGTGTTGCGCAGGCCGCAAAAGCTGCTATACTCGCCACGCTGATAAGAATGTATTAGTTGTTATCGATTGTAGTTATCGCTAGACGTGCTATGTATATATAAAAAAGATGAATATAAGTAGGACAGATTTCGCGTTATAAAGCTGTTTATATAACAATGTATTATGAGTTACGCTGTTTCGATGCCGACGATAAGTTCAACTGGATTTACGACACATCTAACCGACGTGACATGAGTTGTAGTAAAACTATTGTAATTTTAGCACTACACATAGTTTAGATTAATTAAAGACAATATATAAAATATAAAATATACATATACAAGTAACCAGATATATATATATATATATATATATATATATATAGATTTATATAATATATATATGTATATACGGCCGGTTCTACAATCAGTCGTACGTCGTAGTCGTAGTCGGATTTCGGGACGCAGCCGATGGTCCAATGAGAGAATTTTCTTTTTCGAAAACGAATTTTCCTCATTGGACCATCAGCTACGTTCCGACATCCGACTCCGACATACGACTGATTGTAGAACCGGCCTACAAAAAGGTATATGTATATATACATATATATTTGGTCATATGTATATGTTATGTTTATATATATATATATATGTATGTGATAAGTTCGTTGAATTTATCGAGGCTCTGAATCGTCGTACTGCTTCCATAGCAATAACTGTATAGTTGATGTTTATGGTACTAATCACTCGTATACTTAATAATGTGCCCGCAGAAGATTACTTAGAATGCATTTTTCGAATTGATTCGAGCTCATGGTATAATTTCCCTTGGACAATATACACGTATATAAATTCGTTGTCCCATTACACACTCTTGTCACGGGATGTCTTCACTATCGATTACTAGTACAAAAAGAGCGCGAGCTCGTTCGTCGAGCGAATTGTAGCGTGCGAACCGTAGTTTGAGAATCCATACTGATGCTGAATTTGTAATACGTTCGTGAGAGTGCGCAGATTAGCGTTGACTCTGAGCTCCGATCCCGTTTTACCTAAGCTGCTAACTCTGACAAACGTTCCACTATCTAACTATCTAGAATTATTATTCCTCGAAATACCCGACACTCAGTATGTAAGCAGTTCAATGGTAGATAAGATACATTCAAAATAAAGTATAAAGTATCCTAAGCAGCGGAGAGATTTGTTAATGTTCGAATTACGAATGCCGATATACAAATTAGAGGGAAGAGGTGTTCTTTCAGAGTGAAGGCTCGTTTTACCGTTATAATAATAGAATAGATAGATTTAATGTGAGCTAGTTACAGAGAACAGGCATATTACATTATTATTTAAATGTTGCAGTAATATATTCTAACATTCGTTGCACAAAGACTAATATATTCGTCGATAGTTTCTCATTATTTATCAAAGAATGCAAACATATCTCAAGGAAATTTCTGATAACAGTTTTACTACTTTACAGGCCATAGTACATAAAAAAAGCCTCGATATGAGATCGGAAACACTCGACTGTAATTAATCGATTTGCTTACCGCTTTAGTTCTACCGCTTATATCTTTTTATGTACTATAGTCGTAAAACCCAGCAAATGCTGTTTATAAAGCAAATTTCTAACTCTCTCTTTCTAGCCCATATTTATTCTAATTAAATCAAGTTTCTTATTAAAATAGGAGGATTCTGTTTTCTATATTGTTTTTGTTATTATATCTGATTAATAATATATTGTATAAATGATAGCGTACAACAATTATAGAATCGTAGAATGTACAGATATGTCTAAATTACAGATAAATATATAGCTCACATATACATACGATATTAATTAATTTCAAACATGATCTACAATGTTAGAGAGATTCTCGTTGGGCTGGACAGAGATAAACGGAACATACACATCTTAAAATCCTTTTAGTGATCTGCAAATAGAGATATAACAGATACCTTTTTACTATGTACTTAACTAAATTTTGTATAACGTATAACGTATAATTTTTTAAATTATTAATTAGAGACGAATAAAGAAAAGGGGAGAGATTTCTTTCATGTAGCTCGTTCGAGATCGATTTTGTTAATAGATGTATCATGTTCTTCTCTCTCTCTCTCTCTCTCTCTCTCTCTCCTCTCTCTCTCTCTCTCTCTCTCTATCTATCTATCTATCTATCTATCTATCCATCTATCTATCTCTCTCTTTTTTAGAATTATGATATCTTGTCTTCTTTAAAAAATCTTTGATATTATTGCAAATAATTTTTTATTTGTGCAAGTAGTGCGCTACTAAATTCAATATTATAAACGAAAGAAGTCTATCTTTAAGCGCGACAAAATATTTAATGCTCTCGATTTATACTATTAACTATTAATAATCTAGTAGAATTTTTATTTTAACAGATAGACAATATAGGTATCATCTTATAATTGTAAGAGTACTGCCTCGGCTACAGACTGTATCTTGGCTCCAATTTAATAAATGAGTTTAACTCGAAGTTCAAAAACAACGTTTTCTCTATATTCAATGTAATGCCACTTTGTATATCAAATATAATTAATTTTGTTTTGATTGCTTTTTATCTTAAAAGCACGTGATTGCCAAACAAGACTTTCGCACTTAATATTTGCATGCCATTCGTTATGGTATTATGTTTTGTTTAAAAACTATCAAAGCAGCTATAAAATCATTGGTTTCTTAAATTACTTAAATTTATAACGGTGCATTGTCTGAGATTTTCCGTTTCTTGTTTTCCTGTTACAATATATATAAATGATTAAGTTGATCAATTTATTTTCCCCTCTTACCCCTTTTTTCCAAATGTATATCTATATGTATATATATATATATATATATATATATACATTTAGACACTATATATATACATATATATATAGATAGTTTATACTTAAATACTAGAAATTAATCATTGTCAGCTCTAGTGTTAACTAATATTTTTTCGGTATAATTAGAGTCGATTTTTCATTATCCTAAACACAAATTCTGATTATAAAACTATTTACAATTAGTTTTGTAAATTAAATTAAATAATTTTTTACGCATCGAGTTTCAATGCTACAAGCAGATAATCTTCCGATTAATTTCCTCGTATATTTTCTTAAAGAAACTTTTATTTCTAGCTTAGCAATCGAGATGTTTAGCATGGCAAATGAATTAAAAGATCGTACCGCGCGACGATCCTCTTCCCATGAATTAAGGAAAAACCTCGTAAGTCAAAGCTCTTGGAGAAAGCTCGTCCTTTTTGCCCCTCGCTCTTTAACCGAAAGGAACGGTGACTGCTATTGACACCCGGCCCGTAATTAAATTAATTTCTGCGTCTCCACCTTCGCCGGGTATAGGCATCGCCCATCGGCGTGGAATAATGCACCGGCGCGACGCGTTGCGACACGACGCGACGCGACGCGACCCGGCGTCGGCGGAAGGTGCTCTCGACCGCACTCTCGCGCACACTTCTCATTTCCAATTTAAAAATAATGAGAATCTAACGCGAATAGGTGAGGCTGTCGCGCACAGACTACCCATTGACTACACCGGCGTCTCGGCCACGCGCGAAGTGGAATAAATTGAAAAAAAATTCAATTTAGCTTCGGGTATACCGCATAGCCGCCGACTCGCTATGATGCGACGCGACGCGACTTTTCTCGCCATACAGGGAACAATAGATCGAAATTTATTTGTTCTGGCTGTCCATGTCGCGTTTCTCGAGCAAGGCATTTACGAGCAGTGTTTGCCTTAGATGAGTTCAAAATTATGTAAAATGAAGATAAGATGAAAATCCGTAAATTTATCTTAGATGAGATGAAGATGGTTTTGTTTTTAATTAATCTAGATAAAAGATGATTATCGCGATTTATTTAGATAATTTTTTAGATAATTTTGTGAGACTATTTATAAAAATTTATAAAAAAAAATTAAGCAGATTTTAAAGGGGATATTAAAATAGTATTTTATGTTTTTATTTCTCAAAAATAAAAGTTTCTCGAATGTTTTGTCTGATAAGCGAGTTCTACGGGGTACACTTATTTGCTGTGCTAAATTAAAAAAGGTACTCTACTGGCATGGATGACGATGGCAAGGATGTAGGTATATTATATTTAAAAAAATATTTTTAATATTTGGAAAATTTATAAGAGATTGGAGTTTCTTCGATTTAGATTCCAAGTACGAAAAATGTTTCGATGTTACTACTAATAATTGTTTGCATATTGTCCCTCTTTTTTCAATATGGTGGAAGAAATCTTCCTACTACTAGAAATCTTCTGCTACTACTAGAACTTGATCTGTTTTCGAATTAACATTTTTGCAGTATAAATATTATATAATCTACTTCTTTCAAAAATAAATCTTTATACAACTTTTTATATACATATATAATGTTCTGGAATCTAATTTAATTTAACCCCTGACACACTTCAGTTGTGCACCTTCAAATTGCACACTGGTGCGAATTGGGATTCCGCGCGCTTGTTTGAATCAGCGCGCAGCGGTTGGAATAAACGGATTTTAAACTTCAATACTTATTTTCTAAGATGAAATTTTCATTATAAGCTACGGTCAACGTGACGTTACAAATGTTTTGGAGCGTTCTTCTTCTCTTTCTTTCTTCATTGAAAGAAAAGAGAAGAGGAATGCTTCGAAGCATTTGTAGCTTCACGTTGACCGTAGCCATAATCAATCTGGGAGAAATCGATTGGTTATAGAGTGAAAACAAGGTTTTTTCTTAAACATATTTCAGGTAGTAGGAATAAATACTTTGTTGTCGATGTTCCCCTCCATTCAAAGAGTCGAAAAAGTCTCTGATGCGCATTCGCACCAGTGTGCCATTTAAGGGGATGCTGGAGTGTCAGCCGATCTTCCTCGATGTCGATAATGTTAACATTGTTTTCTCTATATCTGTCTTTGTTTTAACGAAATGACATCTGTCCTTGTTCGATTGCTGCGCCATCTCTCGCTACACACAATACTACTCCACACGCATACATACATACATACATATGAGATTTTCAGACCAATTTTTCTCTTATACTAAATCTTATAGGCTCATTTCTGAAAGCACAACATTGTTCTTTTTTGTAATCCCGAATACACTGTATGCTTATTTTATACGTACAAAGTTTAAATTTTTATGTGCAGCAAAATTGTCACGAGTCGACTGCATAAATCGATAACAAAACTATAATTTTTTCATTTTTTTTGTTTTTGATGTAAAATCGACTACAGCGCACTCTGTTTTTGTGCGTACTTTAATTCTGTAAAAAAGTTTTTTCAATTTTGTAAAGCCAATTCAAAAGTTTAGTGTGTTCAAAAAAATGTCGGTAATTATACTGCTATCCCTTAAGGGGATGCTGTAGTGGCAGTAATTACCGACATTTAGTTAAAAGCAAACCACTTTTAATTGGCTTTACGGAATTGCAAAAATTTGGTCTAGAATTAAAGTACGCACAAAAATGTAGAAGGCTAGATCGGTTTTAACTTCCAAAACGTAAAAAAAATTAAAAATTTAGGCACATAGAGCTGTCACTGACGACAATATTTGGTTATACAAAAATACTGCAGTTTATATATACAAAATGAGAATCTAGCTCTCTAGGGAAAACATTGAAGAACAATATCGTGCAATTACAACTACGATAGAAGTCTATGAAAAAAAGTGTCATTATTTTAACTTTTCGATTGCTGCGCTATCTCTCGCTACATGCAATACTGCCTATCCTATTAACCTGCATGTGCCTTTGCATGTATAAAAGATAAAACAATGAGACGGATATAATAGTGAGAACTGCGTGTAACACTACATTTTCGAGTTGCGGGCGGCTTAGAGTGACTAATTCCGTTGTATAGTTTTTGTATTAATTTCAGAAAAGTTATGGCAATTAAAGCCTTGCCTTCAGAAGTTTCACTTCTAACACGCGTAGCGACCACGCGTTCATTTTCTTTTTAAACATTATCATTTTCAAAAATAAGAAGTTAATTTCAACGTAATAAAACTGTTACAATGTGAATAACAACGATCTTGACTGTGATTCAAGCCGCAACGCAGCAATGAGACAACCGATCAACATATCGCGGAAAAAAGGCTTCAACACTTCGATTATATTTATATGTATAATCGATTATTATTTATATAATAATAAATAAATATAAATATTTTATTTTTATTAAGCATTAACTTCTTTTACAACATACAATAGTTTACCAGATTATTTTTAAAAAGTAAATATGTAAATATAAAAAGTAAATATAAATAAAAAGTAAATTGTTGATATGACTCAAAATAGTAAACAGAAACTTTTAAAATTATATTGAGTCGAATACGTAGACAGATACATGCGAATATTCTTTCTTCCATTCATTAATCTTATAATTATTTCGACTAACATCACACCATATGAGATGAAACTTTTGAAGTTTAGGACATTGTTCCATAATAATGGATAAATTCTTATATGTAGCACGTTTTACATGAAAAAGATGTAACTCTTCCAAGTTTTGGCACCCCGTTAGTAATTTCAAAATGCGATCAGTGAGGGTAATATAGGCAAGATAAACTACTTCTAGACGTTGACAGGACGAAAGTAATCTGCTCAAGCTGTCCTCATCGATTGGGTATCTATAACAAAAGTCATATAATTATTACAGTATATTTCAATCGCAAAGAGAAAATCAATGTAACATTTTCAAGACGCTCGAAATTCAAGAAAAGCAAACACACAAATTTTGATTAAAAAATATAATATTTTAAGAGAAAATGTAGCACATACTTACAGGGGAAGATACAATTTTCGTAAATTTTTACAGTCAGCAAGGGCATCAATACCCTGAGATGTAAATTTAGAACACCGTAAACTTATTACTTCCAAGTCGCGACATGAATTTTTCAACTCTATTGCGACAACGTCTAGGTTTCTTCTATTACTGTCCGCAAGTTTCATTAACTCAAATATATATAGATCTTCCAAATATAACTCACGCATCCATTGATTTTTTTGCAGTATTTTGCAAACACGTTGAGCCTTTATATATAGATTACAAAAGTTTAAATGTTCCAAAGCATTCAGTCTCTCGAGATACGAAAATCCTTTGTCGTTTATACGTATACAACCATTTAGATCCAATTCTTAAAAGAATATGTATTAGTCATATGCAATTTATCTAATCTTAACAATTATATATACACAATATACATATACATGCATACGTACCTTTTAAATTTTTGCATATCTCTGAAATTTTAAGTAAGACAGAATTGTCAACAGAATCGCAGTCCCTGAATCTTAAGTGCGTTAAACGCCTACCGCAATTGTCAAGAAAGTTTACGAAATCCATAACATCAAAGCAGCTTGCTGTAAGATCTAACTGTTGCAAATTTTTACATCTAGATGTAAAATAACAAAACATAGCATCCATATCTGTGATATATCCACATCGCACGTTTAAACGTGTATAGAGTTCAGGGTCCCGTATTAAATTATTGAAGCGCTTATCTACATAACTCATGCAGCATAACGTTGTCAAATCTAAGTTTTTTAGTATTTTTAGCAGTATTTCATCCTGCAAAGATAAAATATAACTTTAATACACGAGATGACATTGCAATAAATATTATTACGAAAAATAGACTTCTTATAGAATACTTTACAGGAAGATCAGATAAACTGCTTGATAGCTCCTTGGACTCATCCGAAGAGAGTTTCATATGCTTCGTATAATTTGAATGGCTTTTTAATAAAATACGACGCGAATATCTTTGTCCAAGGGGTTGTACATAACCCGGGATCACCTCCCGAGATACCTTTTTGTTTCTCTTATAAGAGGTCGTTACATCGCTGCAAATAACATCAGAATAAATTAATATTTATTATTAAAAGAATAAAAAAATATTGAATATATTACTTAATATCAATGATTATAATATACCTTTTACAAATAATGCAATATTTGGGAAAATTCTGTTGCAGATGAACTATATCCAAGTGTGGATTTTTAAAATCTTCTGTTAAATTGTGAACTTCCTCATGGTATGGAGAGTACATGCAGTTAATTCTTTTTAACACATTTGTTAAACTCTCGTTAGGATTTCTAGGAAGGATCAATTCTGATGTACCGATAAGCATCACAGCATCTAGCTTTGTGTAAGAGGCAGGTGAACTGTTTCTAAATACCAATCTGAGAAAATCGGTTTTAAAGTTGCAAGATATCGGTGGAGAAAATAATCTTGCTGTCGAGGATACAATCTGAGACGACTCCTCCCACAATTGAAACCACTGATCATTTATAGAATCTTGAGCCCAAATTTGAGTTACGTTTCCCGGATTATATATTTCGTAAATACAGACTCTGATCGGATATACAGCTTCATCAAAGTTGAGATCTTCAAAATAGAAAATATAATTATATTCTCTTCTCAACATGCAAAAATATATCTTTAACAATATCTTATTCATTAATTTAAATATTAATACATTACATACTAATACAATTACATACCAATATAATTCTTTTTGACCGACGCCTCCTCATTCCAATCTATTACATGAAGCTCGTAATTCTGTTCTTTGTTTTGCCATGGAGATGTTGAGATACCAAAATTATGAAGTTTCTGTATTAAAAAATAAAAAAATGTGAAATACTACAAACTCTTGTAGTGTAAATTTAGTTTGCGATTACTTTACAGTACAGGACAATAAAAGATAATACTAGAAAATACACATACCCAGTCATTTTTAAAGTATGGTAAATGAAAGACTTTTCTATAGTTTGAAAATTCAGGTGGCCCAATTATGTCAGGGGCAGTATGAAATATGCTAACATTCTGGTGGTACTCGGCAACATATCGTCCCTTCACAAATTGATAGATAAAGTCAACACGATCCTCCTCTCCTACGGATACTCTGCCGACATAGGGATATCGGCTACAACTCTCGCAATATGGTTGATAATGGGATGTCATATTTTCTCGCTGAAAGAAGATAGAAAATATCGAGAATAATAATCCTTGATGCTTAGCATATACTAAAATATATTATTATATCATATATTTATAATTATAGCGTAAAGATTATATAATCTAAGTTTATCTTGTTTCCATTCACATTGCTAGTATTGACATTTTTGTCTGCATGTGTAAGTGACGTAAACTATACATTTTTCGTTGAGTTGAGGCTCTGTTGGAAATCTAATCGGAAGAAAACCGGGCTAATTAAGAGTCATTCGCTGTTCACAATGCGAAAGATAAATTGGAGCAGATAGCCGTTAATAATCAAGCAATTGATCGCGAATTCAATATTTTTTTGGCGAAAGCTTGGATGAGAAAGGCGGAAAGCCCTGTCTATAAGTGAGATGACTGTGCCTCTTTTTTTGGCAGAGGGGGTGTCGCGACTCAAAATTAAAGTATCTCCCCGAAAATGTAGGTTTATGAAACCAGCAAAAAATAATGTGGTTATTATGTAAAATAAGAGTAACGTCTAGAATATTTAGTCTGTTATCAACTCCTTCTTCCAAAGTAAATTGAAGTCTAGGATGAAACGAATTAAAAGTTTGTAGAATGATGTTGAACATAGAGGCAGGAGCCGCCATTACAACATCCACATATCTAGGATAAAAGGGGAGAGATACCGTAAGGATCGAAATCGCTTTCTTTTATAGATTTTTCGTACTGGCAGTGAATATTAAAAGGAACTCTTGTAAAAAAGATTTCAATTAACAAAACAAATCTTGTTCTACAAAGAATAATGTATAAAGTATGTATTTTTAAAAACGTTACTTTTCACTGAAACTACTTTTTCAACTTTTCTATTACAAATTGTACTTTTATTATGAAATATTATGTACATACATAAAATTAAAAATAAACTTGAAAATTTCTTCAATATTGCATCATTCTTTTATAATAGAATAAATTATTAATAAATACTTATTTTTTATATATTTTAATTTTAATCTCAAATTTATTATTTTACTTTATAACATTTTTTTATTTCAAAGAATAAAAACTTGTGTTCACGAGCAATAAAGCAGCCATTGCAACATCATCCACATATCTAAGATAAAAGGGGAGAGATACCGTATAAGGATCGAGATCACTTTCTTTTATAGATTTTTCGTACTGCATGGCAGTGAATATTAAATAGTCGGAGAGCTGACGACACTTTTGACCAACTGATTTTGTAAAATACGATTTTCCGTTTTAACCTGCGTAGACGACTCTCCTTCGATAATCCGAACACCTGGCTGGCCGTACCTGGGGAGTTTAGAAGTACGCAAGTGAGAAAAAAAAAACGAATTTTCAAGTCATAGTATAAGTCTTAATTTTTATGGCATCAATTCAGGAAGTTTTTTTTAAACAGAACAAACATATATATATATATATATATATATATATATATGTATAAACGTTCTTTCAATGGCTACGTTCAGCAGAACATTTATTTTGCAACTGTTGGAAGTTTTCTAAGCTCAGATTTGTTCAATGACAAATAGATTAAGACCGATAAGACAAAATTAATTTAAGTAAATAGTGGATATAATATTGCATAAATAAAATAATTTATTTTCTGCAATAATTAGTATACAATATAAATTTAACCCTTAAAGTGTATACGTTTTTTCGGTACATTCTAAGCGTATACGTGGGGCTGTCACATTCAGCGCTATTTTTTCTTACCCTAAAGTATTTTAAAAAATCTAAAAAAAATTCATGAAATATCTGTCTACATTGTAGTGATGATTGTATAGTTATTTTGATAAACATCGTTATATTTAATATCTTCTAATAGGCTTGCAAGTTTTACAGTTACGAGCAGATATATCACTTTGGTTCGGACGCCGTAGACCCACGTATA
The DNA here is from genome assembly GCF_003070985.1 of Temnothorax curvispinosus. Lineage (NCBI taxonomy): Eukaryota > Metazoa > Arthropoda > Insecta > Hymenoptera > Formicidae > Temnothorax > Temnothorax curvispinosus. The sequence continues at coordinate 602,120 of NW_020213872.1, read as the reverse complement.
CAGGTTAAGGGTTAAATGTTTCAACAAAGGCTGTGAAAGCTATTATTTATATAGATAAAGCAAATTGTAATTTTAAAAGAAAAAATTTAACAATAATATATTGTGCACCAAGATGCACACGATATTTTTCACAACACCTTTACGGAAATGTCCGACTTTTGAATGCCTGTAGAATGTGTGCGTTTGGTATTCCATTCGTACAGTTTATACGCGCGCGTATCGTTAAGTAGAAAGAGAAAAATAGCGTGATGCGGGGTCCAGGGGCAAAGCCCCACACATAATACAAAATTAACATGACAAAAATTTCAAAAAGCCATCCGCTATGCCGGATGGAAAGTATCAATTTTCTTTCTTAGGGAGGAAAGTAAGCCCTGGCGTAAAATTGGCCACTTTCACCCCTCTCTAGGCATGGAAGTCGAACATTTCCGTAAAGGTCTTGTGAAAAATATCGTGTACACCTCGAGTCGAAACCTTTTTCAGACTCGTCTGAAAAACGCTATTTTCTCCCCTTGGTGCACAATATACTATTTGTTTAAACGTTTCTTAATAGTTCTTTACGGTTACGAAACTATGTATACGTTTAAGAAACGTACGTGAAACTAATATGTACTACTTAGGCGTCTTATTCACAGATGGTAAAAGTGTATAGAAAAAGATGGTAATTATGTGGAAAAATAATAAATGTGTACCATAAAGATGTAAGATTAAACTCATGTAAACGCCAAAGTTTCAGGAATAAAATTTTCTTAGAAAGAAATTAGAAGACATTACTTTCATACCGATTCTTGTATAATAAAATTTTACTGAAATTCTTTCTCAATTGATCTCATTTTATTGTTATTCCATCAATATTTCAGTAAAAATCTAGTTTTTTTATAGTTAAATTCAGTAAATTTTATGATACCTAACATAAAAGAAATTTTATTACTTTTTAATAGTATAATTTGAATTCCCTTATATTTCAAAATAAATAATAATTTTCTTTATAAAATGTAATATGTAATACTGTGAAATATAAGGAAAATTAAATTATATTATTGAAAAACAATAACAAAATTTCTTTTATGTTAGGTATTATAAAACTTATGGAATAATAATGAATTAGGGTCAATGGAGAGAGAATTTCAGTAAAATATTTCTATCAGGGTATTGCTAATGTCAACAACGCAAATTTTTTTTTTTGCGAAAATGATGTTATTAACGATGAATACTACGAGAAGGCCTTTCAGTTCCTATACAGATATTCTAAATGTTTGTATTCATATAATAGCTTTGATGACTTGTTTAGTTTCAGAAAAATATGAAACTTTACAACACAAACTTCGCAGAAAGTTATTTAAAATCTGTCGCTAAAAAAAGTATCACAGCGGATCTATTTCTAAACAAATTCTTGAAAGAGACATGTGGTTGCGGAAAAAAATACTAAGAATTTACTAATGATGTTATTAATGTTGCTTATGCAATATTTCGCTGAATAATTATTTCAAGCAAAAAAATGTCATCATTGCCCAAAAAAGTCGAATTATGAAAAGAAAAAAAACAAAAAGAAGTATTTAAAAATAACAAAATTACAAATAAATACTAATATTTCGTTTTTATATTAGGCATTAACTTCTTTTACAATTTCACCAAATAACTTAAAAAAAATAAATTAATATTATATATATATTTCAAAATAGTAAACATAAACTTTATTTTATCAGTCTTCGACGTCGTCGAATATGTAGACGGACACATGCGGGTGTCTTTCTTTCCACTCATTAACCAATTGATTGTTTATATAACAGCATATAAGATGAAACTCTTGCAGTTTAGGACAATGTTCCAAAATAACGGAATATTTATCAGGTTTAAAATATGCCTTAAATGCTTGAAAAAGATATAACTGTTTCAAGTTTTTGCACTGCGTTAGTACTTTTAATTCGCGATCAGTGAAGGCACTGCAGAAAGAAACAGCTTCCAGGCGTTGACAGGAAGAAAGTAACCTGTTCAAGTTATTCTCAGCGATTGGGTATCTGTAACAAAAATCATATATACCTATATATAGTACTTCAATCGCAAAGAGAAAATCGATGGAACATTTTCAAGATGCTCGAAATACAAGAGAAACAAACACACAAATTTCGATTAAAAAATAGTGTATTTTAAAAGAAAATATAACATACTCTTACAAGGGAAGATACAATTTTCGTAAATTTTTATAGTCAGCGAGGGCATCAAAACCCTGAGATGTAAGATCATCATCATCATCATCATCATCATCAAGATCAACATTTGTGTTCAGAAAATTTATTACGTTTAAATCGCGACATGAATTTTTCAACTCTATTACAACAGCGTCTAGGTTTTGCCTATAATTGCCTATAAGTTCCAATTGCAGATATTCCAAATGTAACTCATGCATCCGTTGATTTTGTTGCAGTATTTTACAAAGACGTTGAGGTTCCATAAATGTCGAACAAAGGTTTAAAAGCTCCAGACCGTTTAGTCTCTCAAGATATGAAAATCCTTTATCGTCTATGAGATAGCAATCATTTAGTTCCAATTCGCAATTCATCCATAATTTTTAAATTTTTGCATATGTCTGAAATTTTAAGTAAGACAGAATTGTCGACAGGCTCGCAGTGACTTAATCTTAAGTGCGTTAAACACCTGCCGCAATTATCAAGAAAGTTTACCAAATTTCTAACAGAAAAGTTGCTTGATGTAAGATCTAACCGTTGCAAATAGTTACATCTAGATGTAAAGTAACGAAATATGTTGCGTATAATAAATTTGTAAGTTACACATCGTATGTTCAAACGTGTATAGAGTTCACGATCCCGTATTAAATTATTGAAGCGCTTATCTACATAATTCATGCGGCATAACGTCATCAAATCTAAGTTTTTTAATATTTTTAGCAGTATTTCATTCTGCAAAGATAAAACATAAAACTTTAATACACGAGATGACATTGCAATAAACATTATTATGCTAGATAGACTTTTTAGAATACTTTACAGGAAGGTCAGACAAACTGCGTAATAGCCCCTTGCATTCATCCGAAGAGAGTTTCATATCCTTCTCATAATTCGAACAAGTTTTTAATAAAATACGACGCGAATATCTTTCTTCAAGCGGTTGCACATAACCAGGGACTACCTCTCGAGATACCTTTTTGTTTTTCTTATAAGAGGTCGTTACATCACTGCAAATAACATCGGAACAAATTAATATTTATTATTAAAAGAATTATTTTTTTACTTCAAAGAATAAAAATTTGTGTTAACAGGCCATATTATGCATCCACGATAGGCAGACCACAAGAAGATAATTTGCACCGTTTTAAATAAAAGTCGATGTGTCTGACATGAGTCAAATCAATACATAATGTGAGTGTAAATAATATACAAAGTGAAAACAAAGGAGAAAAAAGGCGGTATTCTCAAGTCCAGTGATGTTGTAGTGAATTGAGGATGAGAATATAGCTTAAAGATAAGAGGTCTGTATCGGTTTGCTTATTCAAATCATTTTTTTGGAGTTTGATATGGACCACTTCAGAAATAAGTCTTTTATCTAAAGATTTTTCTTGGTCAAGCATTTCCTAATCGAATTCGTGAGTGATCTAAAACTAACATAAGATTAACATCACACTAAAGTGTTTCATAAATCGTAAAAAAAGTAAAATAGAACATTTTGATCTTCTTTAATAATACACAAAAATATAAATTAGTATTTTTCTAAACTTGAATGATTAAATGCTCTAAGTTCTTTATAACCGTTTACTACGTGCATACAGAGATGGTGGATCGCGATCTCGAAATTTCTGCGCGTTCCAAAAATTATAAAAAAAAGTGTTGCAACCTTTTCGTGAACGACTGTACATACATGCTTTGTATTTTATAATTGGAAGTTTTGTTGTAAAAATATTGTTAACTGATTAATATTAATAGTCTCCGTGAGAATATTAATTTACTATACTGTACTATAATGCAAATGCGCAAATATTTTTGCCGAAACGAGAAATGACTAATTGTCATTATTTGTTCACGCACGCAAATTCGTCAGCTCGGCGTTTCGTGTCTCTTTCTTCGTCATCGAGAAAGGCGTAATCCATTCACGAAACTGACGTCCATTCGGAAACGTTTCTCCATCTCGTGTAGCAATTGAGAGAGCAAGGCGGAGAAAGAAAAAAAGTCGCGCGACTCCCGGTGACACGCGACATCCGACATCCCGTAATTTCGACAGCACGCCACTTATGCACGGATATTATTTATAGATCCTCAGGAATATCAAGGAGGCCGTTCGGTTATGGGCGATCGCTCTTCCCGATCGTTACGGGCGATCGACGTCCCGAAGATCGAGGGTCGTTCTCGCGCGGCTCGAATGACAATACAGCCCGGCGAGCGCGCGTTCGTGTCGGACGACGTCGGCAACGCCAGTAAATAGGAAACGAATAAAGATCCGAACGCGAAGAAGCCGGCAGTCTGTCTCGGGTGCGCGCAATAAAATGTAAATTCGCGGCAATTCGCGCTTCGCCT
>NW_020213872.1:591800-597497 GCF_003070985.1 Temnothorax curvispinosus | reverse complement strand
CCCCCCCCCCCCCCCCGGTATCGGCACCCAGACGCCTTTTCTCGCCGCTCGTTCCCCGAGATCTCCGTGTAACGGTGAGTAAGTGGCGAGTGCCGGTGCAGGGCGTACGGAGCCCGCGGGCGCTCCGTCGTCATTTGCATGAGTAACGGCGGGGAGCGCCCGGAACGATGAGGCTAAGGGGTAGCGAGACGAGTAATTTATAGTCAATAATTCTTGCCGAGGCAATTTTCGCATCGAGCGCGAACGTTTCCTCGGAACGACGACGATGGGGACGATGGGGACGACGGCGGCGACGGCGGCAACGGCGGCGGGAGAAACGATGGGAAATGAGGCGGAATGTTAAATAGCCCGTCGCGTCTCTTTTCAGGTAGCCCTAAAACTACGCGCGCGGGAATCACTCGCGAGACATGCCAGGCCGGGACGTTTCGCGCGCGTAATCCTTCACGACTCTTCCATCTGATTTTAGAGCCCGAGAAACAAGCTTTCTCGGGATCGCTCTCGAGTTTGTTCGTATCGTTAATTAATTCTTCTAAATAATTGAAGAAAGACAAACCTCGCCCTGCGCCGAACTCTACCACGACTTTGTCCTCGATTCTCCCCCCTCTATCTTCTTTTCCTCTCTCTCTTCTCCTCTTCTCTTTATTTATCGCGCGGCGCACGGCACTTACGTGCGGAAAGTTTAGCCGTGATGCCAAGGGAGGCGAAGATTACCCGAGCAACATAAAACGATACCGAGGACATAAAGGCGCGCGGCCGATATTAGATATCAAACCGCCCGCCTTCGAGTATCCCGCCGAGAGCTATCAGACTGATAGAATATGTTCGACGTCGTCGTCGTCGTTGTTGTCGCGACGACGCTGCAGTCCCATCTCCCAATTCCTACGTGTCGGCCGTATACATGCGACCGCCGTACATACGTCGCTTTATTTAGAGCGGCTTTTATCGCGCGTGCGAGAGGTTAACTTGCGTCCCGAATACCCCCGCGTCCTCCTATCTTCTTGCCCTTTCGAGCGCCAACTTTCGCAAGCTATTTCGTCGCTTTCATTTACGTTATATATTTATCTAGGGGAAAAGATGACGATACTTCTCGCCACTGTGGCAACCGATTTATTCGATTCACCCGGTGACGTGCCGATGAACGAGCGATCGATCGTAAATCCAATAGAAAAGAAAACTCACTCACCGACGCGTTGCACATCTCGCCGTTGCCTACGTCTGCTCGTATCCTTCTGATCCTTCATCCTTCGTTTACTCACTCAGGTCGTTCGTGAATAAGAAATTGGATGAACACAATAACGCAGGCAACTCTGGACAGATAAATCGCGCGCGAAACACGACGTTTGTCGTCATTCCTCACACAGCAAAATATATGACCAAGATATATCTAGACTATAGAATTAAGATATTTGAATGACAGCTAGAATATATCTGATTGTGCAACACTTGTCGAGATATCGTGAGAATATCTTAGAGACATCACAAGATTGTAAAGAGCCATGATAATTTTATCTCAGATATATATGATATCTAATGATTCTGCATGCATATATCGGATATCTATGCCTCGTTTAAAAGCAGATATATATATATATATATATATATATATATATATATATATACATACAACCCAGATAGCAAGGAGAATTGAAAAAGAATTCTTTTTAAATTCCCCCGTTCTTATTTTCCCGGAAAATTTAAATCGCCGGAAAAAAACCCATCTTTCCTGGGTTTTTTCCCAGGAAAGAACCCGGCATTGAAAAAAAAAACATTTTTCAAGTAATTTTTGATTACTTATGGTTCTAACTTCTTTTTAAAAGTCTCCATGTAAAATTATCCAGATAGAGTTAATACAGTTGGTATCTCTGAAAAACTTATTTTAGAACCTATTTTATATGAATCTTATTATAGAAGAACTTGAATTTAGATCTTGTATTCTTGTTTCTTATCTTCATCAGCAGCTTAAAAAAAATGCAACATTTCTGTAAACATATAAAACATGTATTTGTATCAAGAAATAAAAACAAAACATAAAACACTTTTCTACGCTAAACATTTTTTTAAAATATATTTAATTACAGAAATAGATTCTAATAAAATAAGATTATGTATTAACTCTATGTAAATAATTTTAAATGGAAGCTAAATAATTTAAAACGGCCAATTTTCGAAAATTTACAAGATGTTAAAATTATATTTTTCTAACGCGAGCGTGAAATGGGCCGCTTTTCGCGCTTGTTTTGAGTGAGCAAAACGATCCATTTCTCCACTAATTGAAAAATGGAGCCATTTCTCAACTAGTGGAGAAATAAAATTGTAAAACAAGCGCGCAAAGCTGCCTGTTTCACGCTCTTGTTAGGAAAAATAGTATGAACAACTCGTGGGAAGAGTGGTCGAGCCCAAATGAGTGTGATGGTAGTGATAGTATATTGTACAACTAGTGGGAAAAGTGGTCGATTCTTCACAGTCAACTTCACACTCATTCAGAATCGACCACTTTTCCCACTAGTTATACAATATACTATTAATAATTTCAATAGTATACAGTCGTTAACGTTGCCTTACTTGGCCTTCTTTAGAACAATAAAAAACTAAACGCATTACAAATGTCTCATATCAATATCCATAAAAGAAACAGTGTCGACGCATTGATTTACATTAAATACAGTAGATCTCACCTATGAACATCGACCAAAATAGTCAAAGTGAAGTCGGAGAATAAATTTTAAATGGAGACTTTTAAAAAGAAGTTAGAGCAAAAGGAAATCGAAAATTACAAAAACGTTTTTTTCCAGTGCCTGGGTTTTTTTCCTGAGAAAAAACCCGGGAAAGATGAGTTCTTTTCCGGCGATTTAAATTTCCCGGGAAAATAAGAACACTACTTATTGTTATAGCGTTTTTCACTGGTAGAGCTGTTGCGTATTCAGTGCACATTAAAGCCGTCGTACACAAACCAACGTAAAGTGTATGTTCAATATAAACGAGTTAAATCATAAAATTCTCAATATTCTTTATTGCACTATTTGGTAAAATATGTACTGGGTAGGTATTTTATCAGTCAAAATATTTGCATTTTACTTTAAATATTAGAGATTAAATCAGTGTACAACGGCTTTAATGTGCACTGAGTGCGCACCAGCTCTGTCAGTGAAAAACGCTATTAGTCACGAGTGCCGGGCGCAGGGTGTTCAACGGATTTCGCGACAGATTATATCCGTTCCGAGTGTGCCACGGATGCGACGAGTGCTCGGGAGTGCCGTGCGAGGTGTGAATAAATGCTAGATCGTGAAAATCGGCCCGAGCGATCACAATTAGCTATCTTTTTGCGATGCGTACGAGTACAACGTACGCAAATGAGCTCGAGAACGATAAAGAGTTAATGGCACGTAACGAGCACGGAGGAAGCATTGCGTACTAAGGGAGGACGATGATTAGCATATCGAAAAAGAACTGCGGCCATGATGGTGATCGGGTGTAATAGAATTTTATCATATTTTATTATATATACACAGCTATTAGTCGGTAACGTGAACGTGTGACAAATCCACAGGTGAGCTCCACACGATAGTACATAGACTGCAGATTTATTACGTTCATCGGGTTCATCGAAATACGCGATAGTAATTAGCAATGATTGTGGCCATTTTCTCTAGCTGCTTATGCTCGTTTCGTCGATTGAAAAAGTGAAATTAATGTAACTGATAATCGTACGAGTTCAGTCGCTTATTTATCATATTTGCTTCGATCTGTGTTTGGGTTATCGGGAAAAAATATAGATAGTATAAAATCGAGCGTGTGGTATCAGTAGAATCAAGAAAATTATCGAATGATTATCGTAATACACAATTATTGCGGACCGCGCGATAGTTTCTGTCAAGTGAACTCTGTGCGGCCATAGCGTTATCATTATATGTACGAAAGATTTTCCGTAGATTGATTATGTAGGTACATAATGCATAAAATGAAAAATGCGTTATTTATACATTGTAGTAATTGGCTATCTTTATATATATATATATATATATATATATATATATATATATATATATGTAATGTAATTGACAATATTTATATATTTATTTATATAGTTTTTGATAGTACTTTGCGCACGTATAATTAGTGATCGTGATTATTTTTTCTACTAGAAATACTACAAAGCGCACGCTTTTGCGATAAATATTTATATATTTAAAAAATATAATAATTAACATAAAAATTGATGAAGAAGTGTATCATCTCTTTACATGAAATACGCTTTCGTCAACGGTCAAATCACGTTTAAAAAACAAGTTCTCGTCCGATCACTTAAGTCAAGCAACGTTGAGCGCGGTTAGTACTTAAATGGGTGACCGTTTGGGAACACCGCGTACTGTTGGCATTTTTTTTTTTTTTAATTAACTTATTTTATGTGTCTGAAAATTATTTATTTTATATTGTAGTTATAAATTACCAATTATATAAAATTAATTAAAATGAAAAATATAATAAATAAAAATACGAAGCTCAATTCAAGTTTGGATTATAATATTAATAATATTTGGTTAGATCGCTTTATTGCCTTTCTATCGGCTATTGTATTTAACTTGATATTATACACAGTCATGTATTGGTAATGGACATGACAATCAACGTGTTAAACACGAGATAACATAAATTTTTAAAGTAGTAACTGATAAAAAATAATTTAAGTAGAGGAAAGTCCTTTATTATGAGATACCACATCTATTTTGTGTGATTATCGGAAGTATATGGGCAGAATTGAAAAATGTAGTAGGTCATTTTGAAGGGAATTTAATAAGCTTTAAGATGCTGAAATGTAAAATTTAATTTAAATATTAATTTTTTTGAAAATTAGAAGAATGTAAAAAATGAGCTTTATGCAAAATCAAAAAAGTGTGCTCCTAATATGAGATACCCCGAGAAATCGCTAAAGTGCAAAATACATTGGTATCGCAATTAGAAAACTTCATTTAATGTCTCTGAAATACAAATGTAATGGAGAAGCTTATTTTGCAATAATTGCGAACCCACGTATATTTCCAGCGCAGCCAGTGTGCGCCGAGCATGAGCATGCGATCACCATCAGCACACATTTATAAGTTCGTATGAACCTTCCCTTAACATTAACATAGTATTTTCCCTCTTTGTACAATAACCTTCATACTCTAGTAACGATCGTCACCATGAATATCTCATATTACGGATTCCATCACGCCTTGCGGTTTCGCAATCACCAAATCTATCCTCTACAATTAAGCAACTCAACATGCACTCCTGTATTTTCCTATTAATACGACCTTACTTTATCGCTGCATATAGAACTCATTGTCAAATATTTATTTATTATATAATAAACAAGATTCAAAGTCTCACCTTCATGGAACTTGACAACATCCAAATTCACAATTTTAATATTCGTAACGAGTGCATGCACGATCGAACAATGAATTTTCTACTAAATAAGTTTTACACCAAGGGCAATAAGTTCATAGTGGAACCAACAAATAGAACCTATTAGTTTAGCAGAAACCCCGCTATTGCATATTAAGAGCTTATCTCATAATAGGGGACTTTCTTCTAACAAGCGGGATGTGAAGCTGATCTGATGCTAAAAATAATCAAAATGTGGTTGTTTTATAACATATTAAGCATAATAGAGATAAATATACATAATATAAATATATATACACAAATATACAT
>NW_020213872.1:587915-591700 GCF_003070985.1 Temnothorax curvispinosus | reverse complement strand
GTGATCCGCGTTGTGACCCTTACAGCCCTTTCTACATATACATATATATTAATACAATATAAATTTGAATAATTTTGAAACGTTTACCTTCTTTCTCTCTCTCTCTCTCATTTCACTTCCTCTTAAGCAGATTCTCCTCTTTTCTTCTTCTTCCTCTCTTCTCGCCTTCTTTAACTTTATACTAATAATGCTTTAATTATGAAGAATAAAAGAATTGTTACGAACGAACGCTATCACCGTTTTCATCGTCGACGTAAAAATTGATGTATCTTTCTATACAAGTGTTACCTTCTAATCTGACATTCGGTCAAACGGTCAAACGCGAAACGAACCTCACACGATTACACGCACACGATTCACAAGCGAGATGATCAGTATCGCGGAAAAGAGGGTTCAAGACTTCATTCGAGTTCGAGGTTTCACGCTTTCATTAGAAAAGGATTAGCCACGATCACTGCTTGAAGTTGTTCCGCAGATCAGACAGATGAAATAGCTGTAATTAATGTCGTGGTTAATACAGAATTACGTGCATGAGTCAATTAAAATATATAATATTTATATTTTCCGTAATTAGCACTGTATTTATAAATATAGGTAGGTAGTTGATAGTATTTTGTATGTATAATTGGCAGTGATCGTGATTATTTCCTGCGTTAGCCGCGATTACTGCTTGTAATCGTCCTGCAGATTATATCGGTGAAATCGAATTCTTTGAAAAGTTAATGCCGTACGGCGTACCTATTACACTTAGAAAACTACATGCATACGCTAATTAGAATTTGTGGTAATTATTAGCAACGGTAATATTTTGCAAGTAATTCATAGTGTTCGCGATTATTTTCTATGTTAGCCACGATCAGTGCTTATAGTTGGTTCTATTGATCAGTCGAGTGAAGTCACTGCAGTGATTTCATGTTAATTTTATGTTAATTTCGCATTGAAGATTATACATGAGCTAATTGGAAGATGAGTTAATTTGTGACAATGATTGACAGCGGTCGCAATCATTTTTCGATACTTGTAGTTGTAGATTAGAAACGTAAAGTCCCTATAGTTTATATTGTAATTGTCACATTTATAAAATTACGTACATGAATTAAATATTTTTTTATATTAATTCTTTTACATTTCTTATAATGGTATGTAGAGAGAGACATATAGTACAGTATATAACAGATCATATTACAGACCAATGATATCGCTATTAAGGCTCCTGGCCCCTGAGCCGAGAACTCTGCGTTGACGGTGGCGACATACCGTCGCGGCAGAAATCAGAACTCTCTCCAATGGAGAATTCTGTCTTTTGTGACATGTTGACAACCTATTTTGTTGTGCATGCTATTTCTTTATTATTCGCTTTGTGCTTGTGTTCTAATAACGTTTAACGTATTCGAAAGTCGTAAAATTGGCCGAAAAGTAAGATTTTCATGCGGGACGTTTTCACCTCCTTTCGATAGTCGTTAAACGGCTGTTTTTTCCGTATGTTTAGGCTTTGTTTTATGGCTGTTTGTTTATTGTCGAGGGAAAAGGGTAGTTTTCGGCCAATTTTGGAAGTGTTCTGAAACGATCTATAGTGATGTTTTATTGAAATGTCTTTTTATTTGAAAATGGCATGCACAATTTAATTGGGTGTTTTCCTCGCCTCGATAGTAAGAATCCAATATGGCCGCGGTGACTACCCAGGAGCCTTAATAATGCTATGGTCGTTACAGATATATAAGAGTCTCATCATACATTCGAGAACATGACTTTATGCAGAAGTTACTGAGAATAAATATCGCACAAAAAGTAAGTGTTATTTATCAAAAATATCAAGGAAAATATTATGCACAGGTAGATTTTAGTAACTTTCGCGTTGATTTAGTCGCCTTAAATGCGTCGCGACTGCGCAATAAGCGTTTAGGCAAGAAGTAATTAGCTCCGCGGGATTGTAATTAGTCATACTTTCCCAAACTGACGTGTGTGTGTGTGTGTGTGTGTGTGTGTGTGCGCGCGCGCGCGTGCGAATACGTGTTGGAGCAATGAGACAACGAAAGCGTCACCGTGTGCTCGTAATTTTTCGTGCGACAAACAATCAACCGCAATTCAAAATTAATTTACTCGTTGATCGTATGTAGAAAACATTCGGTAGTATAGTTACCATAAAAGGTAAAAAGTGTCGAAAAAATTTAGTAACCCACGTGATCGTAATCAGCTGTATGTTTCCGACGATGTTGTGTGGAGCAGCAAGCAATCGCTATGTTGCGCGTGTTTGTTTATTCGTGTGCGGCGTGGTAAATCGCGGTGAGTGCAGTGAATCACAATGAGTGCAGTGAATCATAGTGAGTGCAGCGAGCATGGCGAGTGCCGAAATGACGGATGATTATAATGTTAATTCGACTTCTGCCAGCGAGTGTCCGAAATAATAGAGCAGGCGGTGGGGAAACAACAACAACGTCGCGCGTTGCGCCGACCGGTGAGTGACTAATTGCTTTATTCATTTAATAATCGCAACGTTTGCCGAATTAAATACGATGTATCGATGAGCCTGCGTAATCACGTATCATCACAGCGTCCCTCTCCAAGCAACTCTATACCTGTATTGTGCAGGAAATATCACGTATCCGCATCGGAAAATAAAACGCCATATAAAAGCGGAATACCCGCGCAATACGTTACAACAATATGTTATTTTGATCGAATTCCCTTTTTAACAAAGCTTCCGTTTGGTTTCAATAAGCGGTACTGTGCCGCGATACCGCGCAATCTATATTTTACATAAATGTAGACGGCATTACATGGATGACGAATTTTGCAATTGCCAACTGCAAAATTAAAAGCCTTTATTACGGTTTTGGTGACCAGTTGATTGATCGATCGACTGACATCACACAGATTAAGTATTTTCCCATAAAAAGATTCTTCCTACTATTCACGTGTTTTATGTTGTAAATGACACATTTTTTTACGTAAATAGTAAAGAATATATATATTGATAATTCCGATAACGCCGAAAAAGTAACGGATTAAAGTATAATACGAGAATCGATAACAATAACTTAAAAAAATTAGGGAAAGCAGCAAATAATTTCTGGAGAGATAATGGATGCTCAAATGTAACGAAACGAGAATATTTTTCAGTCGAATAGATTTAGTGAATCATTCTGTCAGGCTATTGTATTGGCTGCGCCTCTCGAAACGAAGCATGAAACCAACACGGATTAAGCCTGTTATTTCGCTGTTCATTATAACAATTACCTGTTGATGGCGGGACAACGGGGTGGGGTGCGCCAAGGAAACCGGCGAAAGAGTAATGATTGAAAATAACAGGAATCACATAAACGTGCAATCATGCTGCGCCGGGGCACTCTGGAAGGATTGTCGGAAATGATCACAGATTTCAGGGCAGTGTGATCAGATCGGTTCGAAGACAAGCATTATGATAATGATGCTCATTACGCGATCAGATTATAGATTATAGAATTATAAGCCTGTTGTGATAAATCATTCGTCTTGCCGTGGTCATTTTTCGTTACGCAAACCAACGATCACGCTTGATCGGCTTGATTCACATGATCCAACTTATTGTTGGCATAAAAATCTTATAAACGTTTCGCAATAATTGCCGATAGATTGACAGCGAAATAATAAACTTTACGCGATATAATATTGTAGTCGTACTTTGTGTTTTTTTACTATAAATAAAAGTCCAATCTTGTATTAATAATTTAAATAATTTAAATAATTTTTTATAAATTCTAAGCATATTGAAAACGCATATGTGTATAATTTATATATATATATAT
>NW_020213872.1:584741-587905 GCF_003070985.1 Temnothorax curvispinosus | reverse complement strand
TATATATATATATATCTAATTGCGTGGAAATAAACGGTTCGCAGGCAAGAAATAATAAATAATAATTATTTACATATCTTGTGATTACTCCACACATCTAGTGCTTTCTCCATACAATTCTCGTTTTCTTTTCAGATTTCTTCATGATGGCACTCATATATATAACTGTTGGAAATAAGGCATTTAGGCCGTTGCGTACGTTAATGTTATGCTGCGTCTCTCTGGATGCTTTTGTTTCATGGTACTGATGGTACATCTAGCGACCCCCCCACTGTGTGGCCACTTTGCGCGGGCTATCTTATGTGTATGAATGTGGGTCCTTCTGTTTTTCATTTTCCCGCTCACAACGTTCTTGGTATCGACCGTGATCGATCGTGCGTTGTCACGCGTTACGTTAATTCCGATAGTTGTTCTCAAACAGTGTATGCTTTATTCTTTCTGTTTCTAAACTGTGCGATCTGACTAATAATAAATACACAGCAATAATAAAACCGTGTCGTGGCGTGCTATTAATTATTTACAACTCTGCTACCATATATTTACAACAGTAACACTCATTCACGAAAATTACAATCATTCAGCACTTTTGCTAAATATATACGTAAAGAATAATTTTAATTGCATTGTTTCCTTGTCGCGATTTCAAGAAATAATTGCAAACGGTGGCACACGGAGTGGCTGTTGGATATAAATATGTACGTATGTGTTAACCGAATTGATTTATCAGATTATACCATCTTAGGCAATCTACCACGAGTCCACAGCACGAAACAAACAACGTGCAATTTCGCGTTTGTCGGAAATCATTTAAAATGGAAAGAAAAGAATGCTCGAATCGGTGTACGCTTAAATGTTTCGTAATGCGCGTTGAATATGTACAGGATGGCGCACATAAAACCGGCTTTAAACGCAAAATACAGTTACAAAAAACTGTTCGGGGCTGGTTTTACGTGCGCCACTCCGTACTTCGTGACGCAATGTATTTTAACTAATGTTTAGCGTTTAATGCTTTTTTGCGACACAGCGAGCGCGTTTTTGTACACACGCCCCAAACAGTTTTTTGATTATGTTCGTGTGGCGAAACTCCAAGGCTAGAATCTGACCGAAACAATCTTTTTTAATTCCGGCCGAAATCGAAAGCGAATATTCGGCTACGTGTCAATTTCGTTCGAAATCGAAACTTTTATGGGAATCCTAAAAAGGCCTAAATACGCGCACACATATTTTTTTCTTTATAAATATCATAATTTAATTATTACAATAATACTTACACATATTACAACCTATATATAATGTGTTATATACTATCCGTAGTAACGTGTATTATATTATTTCAATAATAACAAAATTTGTAAACATAAAATAAAAATATTTTTTAAATACTTTTATAATAAATAAGTCTTTGGAAAATCTATGGAAAATAAACAGTTTCAGCTACGTCCGTCGCCGAAACTCCCTTTCAATTTCGGCCGGAACCGTAATCCAAGCGATGGTCTTGCTACGCGATCAGTTAACTTTCTCGAGATTCGAATACTTACATTTGACCTTTTTCGCACGCACCTTGACCTTTTTCGCTGGTTTAAACGTTATTCGACTAGCATTTTTTCAGATCGAGAATGGGAAGTAATAAATGAATCGAGCGATACAAATAACTCCGATATATCGCGCACGTGCGATCGTTAATTAATAATACACGAAGTACTTTGATACCGAAGATTCATTCGGATAAAATGTATCGCGCGAGCAGTTGGTAAGGCAATAACCATTTTTCAGATATATGTATTTTCAGATGATACATTCCGCATATTTATCTTTAATCTTAGCTTTTATTTTCCCTTATTTCATAATACGAAATAATAATAATAATAATAATAATAATAATAATAATAATAATAATAATCGCTTTAAAACGAACATATATTATTTGTTATTTAGAGCGGAAAACAATATAATTAGAAACAATGGATACAGTTTTACCGTAGCACGTGATATTTTTCGAATTTAGTTCGCCGGTTGAGAATCGTCCGTTGCGCTATAATTTGCGAGAAGTCGCGGATCATAATTTTGTGCGATTGTATCTTTCCCGCATTATTCTTTCGTCGTGATATAATGAAGTGCGTGTCACGTGCAATTAACGTCGAGAATGTCGTGCAAAGTGTCGCGCGATCGTAATTAACTGCGTTTTCGTGAGTGAGCGTGGTGTGAGTGCTACGAAGGAACTGAGAGGAGGAAAAGGCTTGGAAGACATTGGGTGACGACGGCGAATAATTCATAATTTATCATTCGCTACTGACGGAGGTAATCGTTTATCCTCGCGATTGTACATGTAAAATTTTTAATGTTTAAAATTGGTAAAAAAAATTTTTGAATTACTGACATGAGAATTAAACTTTTATTTATCAAATTTTATAAAAAATTTATATTTAAGAAAAAAATTGTTATATGATAATTATATAACACATTTATGTAAAATTTAATAATAAAAAGATAGAAAGAGGAAAAAATTATTTCCTTATAATGTGTATCTAAAATATACACACATGTGTTAAAAATCGATATCCGTATGTACCTCAAACTATTTTCATAATGGTATCAGATTATGATTAATATCTGTGATTATCGGTTACGTTATTTAATTATTATTATTAATTACCGTTTAATTGTATTTAATTCTTGTTTTCTTAACAAGTAATAATAAAATACATGCAATACAGTTCATGATATACGCACAAGAAAATGATCGACTGATTCTATTGAGAACTTATATTTTTCGTTCTAGTTTCCAGATGTCGCGGGTTGTCTACCTACACGTATTTAATAAATTAGTAGGCGTTTGGAATAAACCAAAGTTTTATATTCTTCTTAATAAAAAATAATAAAGCAGATAAAAATAATATATAATATACAATATAATATGATATATTATTAATATAATGTTATTAATATAATATATTCTCATTTAAAAATATATGTGATATTAGATTGAATTATTGTAGAATTAACGATTGTAGTAAATGCTAATAAGAGTTGTAAAAAAATAACTTATGAAAACTATAAATAAAATCATTTACTTTTGCTAAATTGAGTGCGTACATTTAATCAGAGCACATACAATACATATATATATATATATATATATATATATATATATATATATATATATA
>NW_020213872.1:584306-584731 GCF_003070985.1 Temnothorax curvispinosus | reverse complement strand
ATATATATATATATATATATATATATATATATATATATATATATATATAACGGATGCATATTTTCTATATTATTGTATCACAGATTTTTATTTTATTTTATGACCATTCTGGCTCTCAGAGAAATCTAATTTTCGAATAGCATCTTGGTTCATTATCAAAAAATAGCTAAAACAAAAAATCGAGAAACTTGACGTATCATCCTCGCTTTTATCCTTAGTTTTCGATAAGTATACAACGGCTGTCGGATAGACAAATCATTCAGTATTAATTATGTCAGAAAAAGATTAATGAGAAAGCATACGTATGAAGGGTCGAGCGCGGAGCGGGGCAAAACGCTGAGTCAGGGAAAAATGATAATGCAGCACCATTTTATATTAAAGTCACGTATCTGTAATACACACACACACACACACACACACACACA
>NW_020213872.1:553021-584206 GCF_003070985.1 Temnothorax curvispinosus | reverse complement strand
ACACACACACACACACATACACACACGCACACACACACATATATATATATATATATATATATATATATATATATATATATAATATGTGTATATTATATTATATATACTTATATATTATATATATAGTTATATACTCTACGTCTTTCCCGAAGAAATTATATGTATATGTACATATATTACACATTGAGTTTTACAAATTTGCATACATCATATATAGATATTGACGATGTTTCGGTAAGCATAATGAAATAAAAATAAAAATTAAAGTATCACAAATTAACGAAACGTCACTAATTGTAAGATAATACTGCCTCTGAACGTGCGTATCAGCACGTATATCAAAGTACGTTTAATGAGCAATCGCGAACGAAGTTTACACCGACCAAAGTTCTAACACGCAATATTACATACCAATAGCATTTCAATCGTGTTAATTTTAATTGGCAATATTTCAACATTATTAATCAATAAAAATTCGTTCGGAGGGAATGAGCCGAAGGGAATTGCTATATCAACCCGTTAAAAAATGGGGGGAGGGGGTATCGTGGCAACGATCGGAAATTGAATAGAAACAGCGACGAACAAAGAAATCAAAGGACAGTTAGCTTCCCGGAGCGATTCTGTATGCTATCGGTTTTACTCTTCGTTGGTCGCCGTTGCAACGGGCCAATTCTCACCCTAGTCGAGTTCTGAAGCTTTTCGCGGTCGTTATGGGGTATTTGTACAACACAATTTATCTCGCCCCGGGGCCACGGAATCACAATGGCGGTTGCCCTTCTTCTATTCGATTCGAAGAAAATATATCCGCCGTATAATAATCGATTACTGACGAATGAAAGGAGAAGAAACCATCGAGAGATTCGGCACGCATAACGCACACACACAAACACATATATACACAAATATTGCTGGCAGAGAGGCCTATAACTTGGAACGCACGCTGCGTCATCGAGATTAGGTAGACAATTACTCGGCAATATTCAGAAAATTCCAATATACATGGATTTGGAAGGTGCATTGACGACGCTACGTCGCAAAGCATTGACGCATCTGAAACTGAACAGAGTGTTCCGCACAGATGAAAATGTACTGTAAAATTATAAGTTTGACGGTGCTTTTCAAGCGTGCTGTAATTGCGCTTTAGACGACGACTCGTTCTTCGCGCCTCGACGATTTCTTTGTTCGCGACTGAAGATTTAGGTTCCCGAGCTTCCCAATACCGCGCGCGAGATCCCAGCGTCCCTATAAGCTGTCACGGTCCCTGTCGGGCTGTGTCCGCGTCCACTTTCGTGTTGTGTTCACACGTATATCCCGGGGGCTATAAATAAGCGTGGTCACCAGACACGGTCGCTCGCGTACGGGAAAACTTGACTAATTGCGAGTAACCGCGCTGACGTCGTTGCTCGTTTCTTTCTCGTCAAGATATCCTCCTCGCGCGGCCATTCCCGCCTTTTACGGCCTTGTAATATACAGTTGGAGCACACGCCGGTACTTTTTCGTCGGCCGTTCATCATTCCGAGACTAATCTCTTCTACTTGGGTTGCGCTGACGCATCGTTTGTCTTACCCTTAACGTAGAGTAGGCAGAGAGTCTTATAGCCTCAGTCGGGGTCGGAGGCTTGTCGTATCGAATCGCTCGCAACTGCGGGTCGTCTTAAGTTTTTGGGACACCGAATTCGTGTTCCATGTGTAACATAAGTATGTGGTCATCCGTCTTTCAATATTCTTTGTCCAATGCACTAGTACATAATCCGATTGAATTGTTTCGTAAATGTTAACTTTTGTCGAATCGTATAGGTATGAGATGCGTCTTTGGCCGTATTGACCCTGGTTCGAAGATATAGATGCCATAAAGAATAAAAGAATAAGATAAAAGAAGACAATAAAACAATAAAAGAAGAAGAAGAATGAGATACATCTTGAAAAACATCAGCTGATTAGCTTTCAAATATAATAGCTGATTAATTATTAAATAAATTAACGATACGTACCGTATGGTCAGTGTAGCTTCGTTAACCTGCTGTTTCCTAAATAACAATATCCAAGAAACAATCTTGCTCGTGAAACCAGATCAATTTGTAGGATAGTTTTCGAAGGAGTCCGAAATGAGAGAGTAATGCGAAATGACGAAGCCTGCGGCCACATAATCTCGTTTAGCGGAGGTAATTGCTTCCTAATCGCGCGCGACCAATCAGCCTAACTGTGTTACGCTGTCTAATTCGTTTATGCGGCAATGTTGTATCGGTCTAACCCCTCTCGGTCCTTATCGAAGCACTGGATTACTCGGGTCCTTTTCCGCGTAAATCCCTTCCTACGATTCGCCATTTCGCCCCAATTCCAATTGCGAGAGCTGTCGATCTATAGGGTAGTAATCGCTTTGGCGTTGATGCACGCACACGCGTGTATATGTATATGTGGCCAGTTAATCGCCTTCTATTTGTTCCTGGTTGATTATATTCCGCTTAGATTGATGATCTTCACGATTCTGAATCTTAATGTTTCGAAAGAAAAAATGATCAAGCGTCGTTTTCCCCCGAAGAAATCAACACGATAAAAACAGAGAAAAAAATTTATTTTAATTATTTATATATTTGATTAAAAATTAAAAAAAAATTTCAAAAATTAAGATGTTTTAAAAATAATAGCTATTTAAAAAAATGTCAAACAAGTATATTGTTCATTATTGTGAATATATAGAGAAATGTATACTAAAAAAATTCTCTGAAGATTTTCGAAAGTATAGACATAAATTGAGTTTATGAATTTAAGATTGTCATTCTTATATTTATTATATATTTTTATATTACATTATTTTATAATATTTCGAATTTTGAAGATGGAGAAAATAAAATAAAATCGATATTTAAAATATGTAATTATGTATCTATATTTATATTATATTGTTTTATATATATAAATATAAACATAAAAACGGAATACATCGAAGAGATAGTGCAAAAGACATGATAAAACCGGTTTGTCGACTAGCGAACGGAAACCATTGAATTCACTGGCGCCAACTAATCCGTTTGAAGTACTCTTCAACAATAAGTGCCGCTGCTTTCTTTTACCGCCGTCGATGCCTTCCCCGATGCAAAACATTGCCGGAAGAGCACTCTTGACTAGGTACTTGATGCGTAACTTTCTTGTCACGGCCAAGAACAGACGTTGCACACTATAGTAGCCGCGAGTAACGTTCGACGAAAAATGATAAACATTATGCGCACCGAGCATTATAAAAATTAATACGTGGAAACGGATACTCGTCGGACTTATGCGAGATATTAGTTTTGAGAAGCGAAGAAAACATTTTTTTTTTATTTCTCTACATTTTCCGCTCTCTCTTCGCGCTAAAGGAGGAAAAAATAAAAGAGACTCCCTTAAAAAAAGAAACATAGGTAGCTTCGTTGAAATCCATACACAATCACGATTCAAAGCTCGATATTTTTGAGCAGACGTTATTTTTCTATTCTATTCTACGTTCTTCGCTTTCGCGGTACGCGGTTCGATAGAAGCTAACGCGGCTAAGGTTGGCCACTCATGAATACATTATCCTTTATAACGAGGTGAATAGGTCAAGTAGATGGAGTCGCAGCGTCTGTCCATAAATCACTTAAAGGGCAAGCGAAATCACCCCACGTGCAACGTGCAAAGCCGGTTCGACTTCTCGTGCATCTGCTTCCGCTTTTTGTTTCGTGGCGTGGTAGGTACCGACGCCCCCTTCGCGGCAAGAGCACACACGCCCCTTCGTTCCTTTATTCAACTTATCGCTAAAATTATCGTTGCCGCGTTTTTTTTATCGTCTTCACATTTGCACGGGATGTGCGCCTCATGATCATCACGGGTGTTGCGTGCTATCGATGTCCGTTCGTGCGATGGAAAAGCGATAATAACTCGCGACATGCGAATCGGAGATATCGCTTTATGTATTTTGCAGTTTTCGCGGTATTTCCATAGAGGATGGAAATTCAGATCCATCTGATATAATAACAGTTACGTGCTTCACCATCCGTAAAGTTGGCATATATAAACGCGCTATCCAGCCAGAAATCAATTTTATGACGTAATTTAAATAATTTAAGTTCCCGGCGGACGGTAAATTGTCATCAGTTGTCATCGGGAAATCGATGCTTTTATCACGCAATCGTTTGTTATATTGCAAATGATTTATTTCAATGTAGCACAACGGTGATTAAGGTTGTGCTTACACTGGAAACGCGAGTGCGCTAATATTGATTCGCCGTAACACGACAGAAGCGATGACGACCATAATTTATAATTCTCACCGGGGCATTTGACTGAACATTATTAATTTGCGCAGTCGGTTGAACGTTAGGCGCATTTACATATTGTATCGTTCATTATACATATATATATCTGTATGTAGTCATTTTGCACACGATAAAAAACTGTCGTAGAAAAGTTTTATAATATCAATTTCGTGCAAATGCTTTCATGAATAAAATAAATTTTGACTCCCGGATTTTGGAGAAACTTAAGAGGAATATAATTTATTCGTGATCAATTACAAGATGTCAATAGTTTTAATATTAATGAGAATAACGATAAATGGCGACATTAATTTACATATTATATTATAATTTATATATTATAATAAGCCATATTTTTTTATCATCGGTCATATATTATACTTTATTACCATTTTATGAATTAACGATTTTATATCTCCAATTCAATTATTTGATTTAAGCTTGTAAATAATGTTTCTCATATCTGTATATCGATGTAATAAACATCATAAATATATCTAGCATGTAAAATTATTTTAAATAAATATCGCATGTATATTGGATATATCATATCAAAAGATATAATATTAAAGGAAAAGTATGAGTAGAAAAGTGATATCTTTCGTATATGTTCCGCAAAAGATTCTAAACTAATCTGGGACAGTGATGGTGTTAATAAATACGAGAATTTTATTTTTTTTTTATAAGAAACGATTTGCTGTATTTCGGTTTTGAAAAAACTCAAACTCTCCAATAACATAGAATAAAACAATGATAGAATAACGACAAGTTGATGTAGATAACGACACTGACGCGTGCCAAGTAAATACAAAGCTTTGTAACCACATATAAAAATCAGACATACATAGAGTCAACGTAAGAATTAGAATTGTGAGCAAATTCCTTGACATTCACAATGCCTTTCGATAGTAACTACGAACGTTGCGTTATAATAAAGCTATTTACAAATTACAATATCTTGTAATAATAGTCATTCGCGTCGCTCTTCAATATAATGTCATGTACATACGTAAAGTTCGATGCGCTACGTAATATCGACAATATCGATAGTAGTTACTAAAACTTTGGTTACGCAAAAATAGACGTATATATATATATATATATATATATATATATATATATATATACACATATATATATATATATCTACACATATATATATATATATATATATATATATATATATACGTATGTATATATGTATATCCGAACTATTCGCTTCCTCATTAGGGATTTGTTAGAGTTTATGTACCTATAAACAAATGTACAATAATTACAAGGGAAGTAGGACATTGATATAATTTATAAATAGTACATATATAGCAGATTATTACATTATATCAATTATTTATTTCCCACAATCGCAAAAACGGAGAATATTTCAGTCGAAAGTGATGAAAACTAAATTTGTTCCCCTGCAGTTCTGATCAATTTCGAATGAATAAAATGTTGAAAAATATTGCATATATTCATTGTTTCTCTATTTGCTTGGCATTCAAATATTTGTGCATGTGAAATGCCAAGCAAAAGTACATAACTTCATTTTTCAAACAAGGAATACTATGCAATATATGTCTGAAACAATTAATTATATAATATTTCTGCATCTGCATGAAGTAAAAAGCAGATGATAAGGTTAATTATGCACATTTGCACATCTGCTCGTACAAAATATTTAAATAAAAGATAGTGTTAAAATTTCAGTGATCCAAATCTTATTTGAAAAATTGACTTTTCGCAATAATAATACTAGTAACAATATAAATCAAACAGTATAAATAATAAATAAATTCCGCGCCGAAACATGGTATGTATTTTTTATACATTCTTCTTTTGAAATAAACGTAAGAAAGCACCGCTGTCACAAAGTTTATTTTGCCTAAAATTATCGTAGTGATTCGCATATATAGCAAATTCTTCATTTCGCCGAGTGATTGAAATAGATACGTGACAAAACGTTCATTTCTATTTATCCGATTACGACGATTACTTTCGTTCGGAAATAAAATCTCCGTAATTGCGCATTCATTAACAAATTCTAGTTGCACACATTCGCACGCGTATAATCTCTTTCACGGAAGCTCATCGCATCGCACATTCTCTCCCTCTCTCTCTCTCTCTCTCAACTTTCTCACTCGGAAATCACAGTTAAACATTGGTTTTTCGACGTTTGGTGTGGCACTCGTCATCCGATACTGAGAGGTACGCGGTCCGACAGAGCAGATAGACAGAGAACGAATAAAATATCGAAAAATTTACTCTCGCGCGCGCGTCACGCAACTTTTAATCGTAAATTAAAATCTTGTCGGTTCTTTCTGAAAAAAGAGTTTATTAATTTAATAGCACTGTTTAAATTGCACACATTCAAATGTACGGCCTTTCCGACGCGCACTGCCGTTCAATGCGGCCTTTCGTCATAAATTCGTCGCTTCTGTGGTCTCAACTGATAGGCGGCGATTCGTTTTCGATGCTCTCTCTCAGTGGCTAAGAAAATTACCGAGTCTGAAAGATAATGCCGAACAGCAGACGAAAGCAGTCAACTCGGCGACGTTTGCATTAGGCGTTTAACCCTCGGGCAGCGGAATGTTTAGTCGCATGGAATGCGCTACCTGAGCTCTCCCGTTTAACCACATATAGTACAAGTTGTTCATTTCAAATAGTCCTTTTATTTTGATTTTGTTGTAAAACTAAACTACTGTGCTACGTAAAATAATAAGGATCGACGAACGTATAACTATCAAATAAAAAAAGATGAAAAATAAAATAAATGATTATTTGAAGGCAACCAGAAATAACCAATATATATTATATACTTTTACAATTTATTCTAAAAACGATAACTTTAGAAAATCCCTCGTTGCTTCCCATGCATTATTCAATACTGCTGAACGAGGGTTAATCGTCCTAAACGTATTTCAAATGCAACGACAAGATTGAATCATTACTCTTGCAAAGCTGAGGTAGGCATACGCGGTAACGACGATATTTTATCTCTTTGAGAGGAAAAGACCAAACATACAGACATAGTATATTACTTTTTATCGAAAATAGCGCTCGCAGGAAAACGCTTGAATACCATCGAGACCTATTAAAAAAAAAAAAAAAAATAGTATTGAAATATTTTAGTGTCTATAAAATATACCAAATCTGTCTGCAACATCGAAACAGTAATGATTCGCACCTAGAGATAAAATTAGAGGATGTTTCGTGTGCATATTACTTTCGGATTCTATATTAGATTTTCAATTATAAGGTAAAAAAAGCTTATAGCGTACAGGTTTGCGGAAGACGCACCGAGCATACTATCGCATAGTACAATCGAGAAGAACGTTCCTACCGCTTCCGGTATCCGTTCTACGACTTCAGGTTCCTGTACTGAGATTTGTGACAAAAGCACCGCGTATAGTAGAACCGATGTGCTCCCCGTTCACGTGCTCGAAATCCGTAGCAGAATCACAGTTCGCCGGTCGACTCGTCTCGCGAGCTTACTCGTCCGGCTCGCGAGAACCCTTGTTGCCGAGAACTCATTGATGCATCCCGGAAGTGGCACCCAGACGAGACCCGTAGATAGAATACGGCGAGAAGTACGCCAGTCCGGTCGCGTGCGGATGCGGCGGCGGCGGCGGCGGCGGAAGCGGCAGACCGAGCGTCGACAGAGACGGTGTCAGGAGCGGCGAAGGTTTCCCGTAGGGATGGTAGCGCGCGGTGGCAAGCGGGCTCAAGGGTGGCGTAGGATAAGACCTCGCGAACAGAGGATGAGTCGGGTGCAGCGTCGGGGGCGGCCCGGGCAGCAGGGAGAGCGCGGCGGCCGGGTCGGTCGCGCCGCCGCTCGCCGACACGTTCGTGTGACTTCTGAGATGCTGCAGCAACTCCTCGGACGTGGTGAATCTCTTGCCGCAGTACGCGGTGTCGCCCGCGATCCAGTTACACACGTAGGGTAGTTGGGTGCCCGCGGCCAGCGCGGCGAGCTGCGCGTGCGCGTAAACCGCGCTGAGCGACCCGTAGGGCGAAACGCTGCCGGGTTTGTGATCGCACTGAGCGCACCCGGCCGGACAGGAACCCGGCGTCGCGCCCGCGCCTGACGGCAATTTGCCATTGGTGATGTTGGCCACTGCCGCGGCCGTCGCCGGGTTCGACAGTAGGTGCGAGTTCAGTTGGCAGCCGGTGCAGAAGGGATCGCGGCATATCGGCATCAGGCCGTCCGCGGGACCGCCGCTGGTTTTCAATCGCGCGTAAAGATAGGGGTTGATGCCGTTCTTCAGGGCGGCGTGATGGGACATGAGCGAATTGGCCATCACGTCGATCGGCAGCTGACCGGGACTGTAGCCCAAGTAGGCAGCGGTGGAGACTGGTAGACTGACGCCGGGCTTGAACGTGCCCAATGGGAGATCCTTGATAGACGGATCGGCCATCGCCAGTACGCTGACGGGACTGTAGGCGGGTTTGACTTGTAACGAGGGACTACTCACGGTTGGCTGACTCGTCGAAGCGTCCGCTGTGCTCGATGGCACCAAGGGTGCCGAGCTTCTCGATGCCGGCGAGCCCCGGCCGACCTCGCCGTTCGGCGTCGCCGTTTTCCTACCTTGCGGCGTGACCGCGCGCGTCGACGCGGCGCTCTGATTGCTCGGGCATCGTTTGCCGCTATTGCCAGGTGTCCTCGATCGGCCGGACGTCGAGTGGCTCGACGTTGATCGCGACTCGTCCGGCGTGCACGCTTTCTCGCGTCCCAGGCAGGATTCGTACGGTTTGAAGCTGGTCTTCGTGGACTCGCTCGCCGACGTTGGCACCGTGGCTGACGCCGTCACCGCCGGCGAAGACTTCTCGCGTGACTGCTCCGTAGTTTTGGATGATCTGCTACTCGATGTCTTGTCCAAGGAACTTAGTAACGATTTGTTGGACGGTGGATCCGCTCCTATCTGACTGCAGGTCTGTGCGAGCAGCGCGAGTGGACTCTTCTTCGCATCCAGCTGAAATGAAAATGCGGAAAATATTTATAAAATCAATTAAAACTTGCATTTGTGCAATTCTGAGTGGGATATTTATATTTATATTGAGAAATGACAAGTCGATTTTTTAATACTTTATTAATCCTTGATATGTCGCGTTAAAGAAAATAATTATCTTTCTACTTCTTTAGGATATAATCTTTTTTTATGCGAAGTTACATTGATCATATAATTTGAATTTTTTGTTCAAAAGCAACATTTCGCACATATTAAACCTTTCATGTATAGCCAAAACATTTTTGTTGCCTTTTAAAATTGAATTGTTGATTTTTAAAATGACCGATTTACATTTTTCAACATAAAATTTCCACCCTGCATTTCATCATTTCGAAAATCAATGTTAACGTATGATTGATATGTAAAACTTTCTTATATATTTATAAACACGGTGATGAAACTGTTAGTATTAATTGACTCGCATCGGTAATAATTAACGTTTACCGATCGCGAATCTGATCGACCTCCTTTCAAATACATAACGTCGGTGATTTTCGATCAACTGCTACACCGCAATATACGATCTGACAACTCTCGAAACTTGGCGCGTGACGCGTCTGGATGGAGGCAAGTCCAATTAATGACGCGCAAACCGCAATCTGTAGCGCCATGTCACTCTTTTGCCGAGCGAGAACTGACGTGGATAAAGGGTGCGTCGGACAAACTTATCCCACGGAACGCCCGCCCTTTTGATTTATCGAGAAATTTTTTTACGCGAGCGACGTGTCCCCCAGATTTTTTCCTAACGACCTGTCAACGTTAAAATTGAATTACTTCCACTAACAATGATAAATGTATAGGTATTCATTCTAAGTTTTATGTACCTGCACCTAAATTTATATACCTATGAAATTACGACTAACGATCTTTATTTGCGGATAAACCGACCGTATAACAGGCGATGTTTTCGCGCGCATATATATTCCTACGAATCTGGAATATGACTTCGTCAATGATGTGGAACGTTGCCGCGACGATCATCCGCGCGGAGTCTCGCTTTCCTTTTTGCCAAAAGCGAGACGCGCCGGGGAGATATAATCAATACGCTATTGCCCGATACAGACGTCATTAGCGTGTAAGTGCAGGAATTTAATATCGGCGCCTTCGCGCGTCTCTCCCGGCACAGAGCACGGTGCACGATGATGCACTCGGTATAATTAACGTATAGAGAAGCGATATTTCTCGTCGACTGATACGTCCACCGAACAGATGTTCCGCCGTAATTAAAATGCAACGATCATGCAACACTAACACGCCGCCGCGCCGCGCCGCGCCGCGCGCTCACGGTCGGTCTGTACTAATGGCGCGACGCCGACAGATATTAATGCCGTGAATTGCAACAAGCCATTACGGCAACGCGAGGCTATATATTAATTGCACTCGTGAAAGTTAACGGGAACGTTCGAACGTAATATTTTAATCCGCTAATGCCGCCCGCCGGCTTTTGATTGTCGACGCTAATTTATGCCCCCTCGAGAGACTTCCCTCCGCCCTCTCCGCGCCTCACGTGACTTCTGCTGAAATTCGTCGAATATCTTTTCCTTTTCTTTTTTCCTTCTGTAGTCGAGCCGACTTTTTCACAGGTGTAAAGGTATCACTTTCGCTAAAAAAAAGTCTCAAAGGGAGAATAGAAATTTTCCTTGTAAGAATCGATGTTTTGCCTTTGTTCTCACTATTAGTTCACCTGCTGTGGAAACTTTACGACAAATGATTCACTGGTTAATGGTGGTCGAAACCGTTATGTTACTGATCGTTTGAATAAATTGTTTTCATTTTAATCTAACATCCCTCTTCTTTGAGCTCATATTTTGGCCGTTTAACGTACAAAAAAAATTAGTCTAATCAAGACGAATATATTCAAATCAATACAATCGAAGCAAGACCATCTAATTTAAAAAAAAAAAAATTATTTTCTTGTATATTTCAAGAATATTATAATTTAATTTGAATATTATAATTGTCGCATATAGTCTTCTTTTTCCGATTTCTTCTTCATTGTATAACATAATAAAATTGAATCAACATTATTTGTGTTCACGTAGAGAATATTGAATTTTAAAATAAGACTAAACTGTCTTTATCGTATAATATGAATGTTCTTGATTTGAAAAAGTGCTGTTATTCTCTATACAATATTTTTTGCTTTCCATTAATAAAAAATATTTTTGCATAATAAGAATATATCTTTATTGAATTATATATAACGCTTTGATGCAAATTAACAATTTATCTTCGTTTAACGCTATATAATCTCATTTCAAGATTTACATGTCAAAAAGATACATTCTCTAAAGACATTCTCTAAATAAGAATGTTCTTTCTTTCTGTGGCGTGCATAGCTTTGCTAGTAATTGAGCGATTGATTTTTTCTTTGTTTTTTCTTTGCGAAGCAGATTACAAATTCCATCACTTATTCATCAGATTGCAAATTCAGTTGCGCGTACGAAAATTTTTATGCCTCTTAAATATTAGAGAGATTTGAATGTCTGAATATAAGAGTGTAGAACGCGCGTCGACGCGCGGCCGTCGTCTGTGCCGAAAAGCCGATCGAACGCTCCATTCCGCTCGCTTTTCCATCCCATCCCCGCGCGCGCGCGCGCAACAATCAGCATTGTATTACCGAATCGCGCTTTGATTTATGACGCGCGTAAATCAGCGCGCGACGCGCGCCGTGACTTTTGCCGACGCACACACTCCGCTGTCCCCAAAAATAGTTTACAGGAGTTCGGAGCGTAAAACGCGGCGCGCGTGTTTCCGTCGGGATTAACGAAACGACGACAGGCGACGTTAATGAGCCGCTAGGAAAGATATTTTCACAGCGGGACTCGACATCTCGGCTATTTGCGTTTTGCGTTAATCATATAAATATTGGCACGGATATTCGTGAGGCGACGACGAGATTGCGTGTATCGGAATTAAATTATTCTCGTTTTAATCGTTACTCCGATTTTCGGAGTCGTCGTGTAATCTTATGGAACGTGGCTTACGCGGCGAGAGTTATTTATATCTCTGCTCGGCCTGTTTATTATGTTTAACTCATAACGTGATTTATATGCAACATTTCGAATCGATTTTTTTTCACTCTAGACATTCTACTCCGCGAGACGAGCGAATGTAAAGTTTTTTTTTTCAAGCACGTATACGTTGTTACTTCGCCGCGCATTTGGAATGCAAACGACAAGTGGGGAAAATATCGCGTCGTTAAACGCGGAGACGTTTAAACGTTGAGAGATGCGTATCTCGACAAATCGTTAACTCGCGACGTACAAACAGGAACGGCGGGGTATGAATAATGGACTCCGTAAATAGCGACTAGTCGGAAGAGTAGAGAAGAGTGGAGGAAAGAGCGAATAGAAGCGAATAAGAGCGCAGAGAAAGAGAGAGAGAGACTAACCGTAGTAGGTAGCGGCGTGAGGTAATGATCAGGACGGAGATACTGATTCGCGCTGGACGTCAGCATCTTTCGCGGTCGATCCTTTCGCTCGCACCCGTCGGTCGTGTACGCGTCGACGAAAGCACACCACTTTTTTTTTGTTTGTTTTCTATCACACTATCGGCTCCTCATCGGCGATCCACCTGCGTGGATCCGTCGCACTTTTCCCTCCCTTACATCTGTCGCAGCGGCGAGACAACGGTAACACTCTTGGACGCGGAGCCATGCACCAGGCTGGCTGTTGAGCGGGCACTTTCTCGTGCACGCGCCGCGATACGCACCCTTTTTTCTTTCACAAGCACCAAACCATATGTGAGGAGCAAAAGGGAAGGTGGACCGTCGTCGCGTCGGAGTACCCCGCGCGACCCACGCGAAAAAACAAAAAAAGAAAGAAAACGACTTCACAGTAGCGTTATCCCGCGCGATATATCTCGACACACGTCGACGCGGTGAGACTCGACTCGCAACTAAATCGCTCAGCGCGGAGCGGAGCGACGTGGAGCGCGCGGTTGCCCTTCTCGTCGCTCGACCCTCACCCCTCCACCACCGTTCAGCTGACTTCCCCTACCCCTACTCGTACACCGCAGATTCGTGCTCCCCCGGGGAGCGTCTCCCGGCTCCCCTTCTTCTTCGCGAGAGTCCGCGACATCGTCGTAGGGTGCTGCCCCCCCTCCGTCCTCCGTCCTCCTCCTCCCCCTTCTCCACCACCTCCTCTCCTCCCGGCCGAGCGGAGGACGATGTATCGCGACTGTACGGACTACGACGCGCGGAACGACACGAAACACCACGAGCGGCGGCGACTAACCAATGCGGGCGAAAGAGGCGAACGCAAAGGTGACGGCGACGGTGGCGGCGGCGGCCGTAGCGACACGGTGGTCGTTGTCGGTTCGCGCTACGCCGACACTTTTGCCGGGTGCCGGGTGCGAGCGACCGACCCGGCCAACGACGTGTCAACTGGCGCGGGGTGCCCTCTCTCGCGGCTCTCCCCCACCACCGCCGCGCCACCGAGGGAGTTTCTTTCGTGTACAACCACGTAGTTCGTACTCCGATACTGTTACCTCCGATGTTTTCGCTGACATCGTGGCGTTGTTAAAGAGATATGGATGCCACCGTGTAACGCCCGGCACCTGCCCGCTCCCACGATGTGCGGCGGGCGCGCGCGAGAAAGCGAGTGCGCGCGGAGAGATAAAGGCCCATCTACGAGACGCGTTGAATTCTCGTGATCGTCGAATCGCGCTTGACGAACCGATTGTTCGTAGGAAAATTGCCCGTCCGGTACTTTTATTTTTATCGGGAGGAAATAACGCGCTCTGACACGCGAGGAAGCTCGGTCGTTCGCGTCGAATTAGATTCGCGTACGTCGAACGACTCATATTATACTTGACTTTTCATTGTTCTTTAAATCTCAGAGTGGTTTTGCTACTAATATATTAGAGCGATTGCGATAGTACACTAAAAGAGAGGGTCGTTGTCACTCTAATTTGAGTAAATGCGCGGGCACTCATAAGGTAGGAGTGAATTTTTCACTCAAATTTTTAGAGCGGTTATACTTTACCGGAATGATACGATCTCTTATTCTACGGCTGCATTCCGATATTCACTGTCAGTACTGAAAATCTATATTTTTCTATATTTTATGTCACGTATACTATTGATTTTCAGTACTGACAGTAAATGCAGCCTAAATCACGATTCACTAAAGATCGACTGATATATGACCCTAATAGTGTGAAATTTAATTTTCCACTCAAAGTTGTAGAGTGACATAATTCACTGCTATATGGACACTGGTCTACTGCACTCGAAAAGAGTGCCCTTTCACTCGAATGGAATGCGATTTTACTCTTTCTTAGAGTGAGGAATCACTCGAAATGCACAGACACAATTTTCACTTTCCGTTACACTTGCATTTCACTCATTTTAAGTGATATTTCACTCTTCGACTTTTAGAGAATGACCATTTCCTAATTACGAAATTTCGTCTCGCATAGAGGCTGGGTGTAGTTTCAGCCAAATTTTTTTTATAAGCCTTTCTTTAAGAACCGAAGGACACGTTCAGTCCTTTTGTCCTTCAGAACCCTTTACTTGTTTAGTAGGGCTAATTCAGACAGAAAGAAAAAAAAACGGAAGGCTATAATACTTCTCGCGTACGAGAGGCGGACGTTTTATTTCATCGTCGCATCCTAGTGCGTAGAGCAATAAAGTATCGAACAATATAATATACGAGTAAGTAGAGCGTGAAGCAGTATAACCATCGCCTTATGCACTTAACGCAGCCTTTGTTCGTGCGTTTACGACGATGCACTCACGCTTGAGATCCAATGTACGGCTAACGTCATCGAGGCGCGTTATAAAGCTCTATCCGCAATAAAAAGATGCCCGAACGGGTATAGATTGTAAAAGGTCTCCCTACCGTTTCCTAAGCGTATCTGTAAACACGCGCGGCGGATATTAAGTGGTGAGAATAGATTCGCGATTGCCGGTGATATATAAAAAATCTTCGAAAATGTATAATATGGTACAGCATAAGTCAGTAAGATATTTTTTTCTTTTGTTCGAAAATCTTGGTATTTACAATATGACAGCTCCAGGAAATTTATTACCGCAAGTGCAACGCTTTAAAATGCCCCTTTAAAAAGGAAAGCGAAGCAGAAGCGAGATAAATGTTCATTTTACCTGAACCTTACACGAAACCATTCTTCAATCCTGTCATTTAACACCATGTGGTGTAACAACTTACTCCAGTTTTGTCATATTATCTGTGTAATTGCTGGAGCGAAAGCTTGATGAAAGATAGACAAGAGAAAAAACAAATTCTCTTGCGTCTCCATTTCAACCATTTTTCACAAATATGGACATTCGTGGCGAAAAAAAACGTGCTCGTAAACTTATCAGACATTGAGGCTTTCGTAAACGTTCCACTTTTAGCAAACGCATATTGAAATAGCTTTTTTATTTTATATTCACGACGCGTGGGTAAAATTTAATACGGAAATAAATTTAATGCGAAAACGTTTAAAACGCTCGCACGTTGCATGCGAGGTCTAATGCATATTGTAACGATTAATGAATTCGACTAAAATGGATTGAAGTGGTAATGGCACTGGTGTACGTTGGCGGATACGGATGCGCTAGTGATGTATCGGAACGCATATCAATTGTTTCATGGAAATTCGAGTGTCAATTCCTCTCATTACTATACGCAAAATTATAGGATTGTGTAGCGTGTTATTGTGATTGTATTGCATGTGCCATGCGGGGGAAAGGTGATTTACGTAATTCGTATATTGATTATTGAATCGTACATTATCGTGTAACCTGATTTAATTCGGCACTTTAATTAAACACTCAAAAAGAAGACTGCTCGTAATATTACCGTTCGGAGTTTGGTAAAGATATAATAATATTTAGCGGGCGCAAAACACGATGCGGCGGCAATTTACGTCGCAAATTAAAAAAAACAGAACAGCAGTTTGAAAAGTTTCGATTGAGAGTCGTGAATTTCCAAAATTAATCACGTGCCCGAGAATTGATAACGATGATTTGATATTAATTGAAAGCTCTAATTGAATCTGATACGTGCCCGAATATCGTATATTCACGAATTAGGCGCGCAACATCCAGCAATTTCGCGGCACAGATTTTTTTTTATTTAATAAAGGTATAAATCTGCATCTCGTTTGCAGAAATTCAATAGAGTACGTCCTCGTTTTTTTTTCTTTTCAACGCAAATCTACGTGCATCTTTCGATGGCGTGGCATGCGTCTGCATGGTACACGCAATCACGTGATGTCGTTAAGTCATATATAAATTCAGGTTGCAGCGCGCGAGATATCGCTAAGTTCGTAATTTCTCGGGTGCAGCTGCTATATACGCGCAAGAAATGCTAGATTACTTGTTACTCATTTCGACTCGCTAGTCTTGCTACCCTCCTTCAACGACTCGTCGTTCGTCGGCTGGTCTGATGTCGCAGATAATACAAGACACTCTGCCAGGCTCCTTCAGTCGGCGCCACATAAACACGTCGTCCTCGTCTGTTCAGCCGAGGGAAGAGGAGGCTCGGATAATTATACACCGCTCTCATCTCTCACCAAAGCGTATCCTCTAACTAGCGCTAATAACGCCGCTAATGCTCTTCCGTGGAAACTGTTCGTATCTAACAACCGCCCGGAACGTCGCCGCAGGAAGATAAGATAGAAATAGCGCTCGGAATATTGTCCGGGATTTCTTTCGTATGGGAAAACATTGGTCGAAAATTGTGTAATACGTTTCTATTAGAACTATTAACCCATTAACTTTTTACCAAAATTCCAAAGTTATAAATAACGTACACGTAATGAAACTGTTCCTTACAAAATATCTGTTTATTTGATCGCAATATTTTTTTTAGCCTTTAATATTTTCTACTCCGACAAACCTATTGTTTTTTTTATAAAGTATTTTTGCAATATTTACAAAATGTTCAGAGAAACTTTTTCGTTACGTTTAAAAATATTTTTATCACGTAATACCTTTTGACATTTATTTTATTGCAAATGTAGGTTAGTGAAAGAACAAATAGAACAATTGTACCGACTGATTTAGAGAAGAATTTTTTATCCATTGCTCGATATAAAAATGATTTTACTTTGAGACCGATAGTTATTTGTATATTAGCTACGGGACATGTTAAATATCACGGGCCGATCCGATCCGC
This sequence comes from Temnothorax curvispinosus, assembly GCF_003070985.1. Taxonomy (NCBI): domain Eukaryota; kingdom Metazoa; phylum Arthropoda; class Insecta; order Hymenoptera; family Formicidae; genus Temnothorax; species Temnothorax curvispinosus. The sequence goes on along the minus strand of NW_020213872.1, from coordinate 566,804 downwards.
TTGCGACAATAAATGTAACTCGACGGAAAATATTTTACGCTTGATTTAGTGTGATACTCGAGCATCTTATGTCACACTGTCACACATTTCGTTTTCCGTACGCGAAGTGACGCAAAAACAAAATTTGCATGACTTTGTATTCAAAAGCTATAGTTAAGGCATACGGTGCATGGTTTGTGCGAACATTATCGTTATCGGTCTCCGGTAATAACAGACTGTGCAGCGGCGTTGCGCGCAATTACGTGAACGATTTATAGGTTTTCGTCACGCAGTCCTACTTCCTTTGACTTCTTAATGAGTGTGCCAAGCTTCTGAAGTTATTCCGTCGGGAAGTTTCCATTATTTTCCATCATCTCGCAATGAATCATGCTAATTACGCCTAGAAGCAATATTTATCGCGTCGTTCGAAAATTGCGAATAATTGCGTTAAATTGCCGTCCTATAATGGCAGCCAATTTTTTCTAATTTGGACAATACTTCTCTCTCTCTCTCTCTCTCTTTCTCTCTCATCTTTCTCTCGAGGAGAGATGTTAATCAGCCCAAATCCAAACGCTAAAATAGTATAATCTCGTCTCCGCGCTACGGTCCAGGGTCTGACTTGGCTAGTTCGTGATTCCTCACGCGTCATCGTGTCTCACCGTATAGCGCCGAGCTACTCGGGGGACGGATAATCACCCTCCGTTCACCGCGCATCGATCAGGCGAAGCGTAAACACGATTAGTATAACGCACGGGTAATGAACTAATCCCGCCATGTCGTCGACGAGCACGAACGCTGCGACGCGACGCCCGATCGACGACGTTCGCGCGTAACGTCGTTGATGTTTCTCCCGCCTCTTCTTCGTCGCCACCGCCACCGTCACCGCCCGCCATCCTTCCACTTCTCGCTTCGGCTCTTCTTCTTCTTCTTCTTCCTTTTTTTTTCCCTACTTCTTCTTCTCCTTTCCTCCTAGCGCGCTCCAGAAACGAGCGCGTTATTTATGGGTAGTCGGTTGCAACTCCACTGGCGCATTCTGCACAAGGGCTGCACGAAATCGACAGCTGTCGCCTCGTTCGGCAGCTCCGTATATCCATCTCCCCCTTGCCCCACCGCCCCGCCCCACCCCGCCCACCCTCTCTCGGACTTTTCCACCGATGTGGCAGCTTCTGCCGTATATCCTCTACTCCTTTGCCCGGAGGTTAAGTTTGTCATCCTATTCACGTAACGTACGTATCCATACATTATGTAGCGGCGGACATATAAAGCGTCGCGTTAGTCGCGCGATATTTCCGTGCGACATGATTTCTGGTAAAAGCGCTTAAGTGCCGTCGCTGCCTGGTATCGACTGACAAGGAAGGGAGAAATTCGGCAGCGCGTAAATATGACGATGAAGCTCGAAAAATCTTGGCGCGTACACACGTACGTGGCGTGATGCACGACTGTTTCTCGTTGCGATAAAAAATTCTTCGAGCGTTCGAAACCTCTCAGTTTCTCGAGGATGATTCGCCGCGCGCAAACTTCCGCGTGAGGCGTGTCACAAGATAAATAAGATATTATAACGGTTGAAAATACTTCTGACGCGCAATCGTAATCTCCACTTGAGGCTTATCTGAAATGAAGTTATAAACAGCGATAATTATTGCGATAATTTGCGTCTCGCGCGCCAATGCGATGTCCGTCCGCTTCCTCGATTTAACGGCGAGAGACCTATACGCTAAGAGGGCGGGTGCCTGCGCGCCAGCCAACGCCGATAATGGATCACCGCTTTACTAAGAATCATCCGTCCGATGCGCGAATAACGGGGGCCGGGGGGGAAGCGTATACACGTCCGTACCGATATGAGCATACAGAACGTGTACTAGCGCAAAAGGCGTTATTTATGTCCTCTTTGTCGGGCTATCGATAACCGCTGCGGAGAACTGCGGCACGGCACGATGCGGCGCGGCGTGGCAGCATAGTGGAGTAGCATAGTATAACGTGTGGCGTGGCGTGGCCTAGTGCGCGGCTCGTGTCGGTGTATACGCACATAAATAATGCGAGCGCAATTTCCCATGTAATTGATGGGGCTCCCCTACCCCCCCGCACCCGCCCGTTCTCGTTCTCGTTCCATAATGGTGAGTGAACTGGGCTCTCTGGATGTTAGCCCCGGAGAGTGCACCCCGCGGGGCGTAAACTCGACAATGCCTTCGTCACGCCGCGCATTGTTTGCCACCGCCGAGAGTTCACTCTCGCGGGCTTGATTTACCGTCTCCGGCTGCGCTCGGCTCACGAGAGTCGCGGAGTCGGGCCCCGCAAAGAGCGTGTACCGAAATTTTCGCCGGGAGACATCCCCGGCTCTTCTCTTTCCGCTGTCACCGCGCGCGATTCCGCAGAGAGCGAAGGATACGACTGGGGAGACACCCAGGCTTTTCAGATGATGTCTTTTTCTTGTCTTTTACTTGGGGCATTCTCCATCATATTTGCTCGCATTTCTTAATGGTGAATCTCAAAGTGATAAGGATACAGAACGAACTTGTTAATTTATAAATGTTTTATCATGTCCCCATAAATATTTCACGATTTATTTGAAAAGTTATGCTAGAAATTAAATTATAAATTAGTTAATAATTTTTATTTACTCATAACTTATATTTTAAACTTTGCTTTTTAATTAAATCACATAGACAAAGAGAATGTTTACAAAAATTTATTGTTTCTCGTTACAAGTCCAGTGCAATACACACTTGTTCTTCACGATTGCCATATGTATTATATCTTTACATACGCATTCTGTGCCGTGTGCGGATTTGTTTCTTCGAGCTATATCGATTCGGAGTCAAGTTTCCCCGGAGCAAAAAAAGGAAATTGACGGCGCCGATCGAAACGAGACTCGGATTTTCTTTTCCCATTTCCTTTCCGAGGCCGCTCCGGAACGCGGAACACGTTGCTTCCACTTCTGGTGTATACGCAAGTACACGTTATCTCGTTCCGGCAATCCGATCGGGCATCAGGCCGGTCCAGACGGGCAGACTAGATTAGGAAGGGTTAACCAACGCGCCGGTGATTTAAATCAATGACGGCGGCACATCTGCTGGCAGAGATTAATGATTAGACGCACGAGAATGAAGCCCCGGGACTCGGCGCTTTCAGAGATCAGACAGATTAGAAACTAATTTAACGAGCAGCTTTCATCTTGCAATCCAATATCCATCCCGATCCCCCCTTACCGTATCACGTGGGCAGCCACTACTACCGGGTATATTGATTGATCGATGTCGACGATGCGGTAAACGCGGTGCGGCGTTTCACCGCCTAGATTCTCGTCTCTGCTTTCCATTTCCGAAGTATATTTTTTTTCACATATTTGTTTTCGAAGAAAATGCCATTTTGTTAACCATGAAACTTCACTTTCAAACTAGCCGTTTTCATAAAGTAAATAAGAACTTCTAAAGTTAATCGAATGATATTTGCAGGAGTTATAAATCGTTGCGCTTTAAAAAAAAAGAAGTTTCGCAAATGGTTTTTCAAGATCTTTCGAAGAAGGAAACATGAAGAGAGAAAGAGAAGGAGAGAGACAACATTTATGTTAATATACGTATACCTTTCACGCTAATTGTGGCTGTTATCGTAACGTTATCATATTTATGCTGGGTTCTTGATACCGAAAGGATACTGCTGCAGTTGTGTATCACAGCAACTCTATAAATACATCGGCTTGACAGTTTACGGCAACGCGGAAGCCATTAAGCGATGACTTGTAAGACGATGCTGCAACTCTTCTTGAAATACTTCGAAAATACATGTCGATCGATAATATTGACGTTTACTGATTGCTAATAAATTCTCGAGCATGCTCGGAGCATTATATAGCGTTATCACTTCACGCGTCACGATTTTTGACGCAGTGATTTTTGACGATTGCTTCATTTGCTTTAATATTGTAAAACCTAAAAGGCTAGATTCGATGAAAATTATATTAAATGCAAGAAACTTGTTAATTTCTTCAAATATAAGGATTATTATTTTTCCAGTTTTAGAAATATAAATTAAGTTAATAATTCCAACGATTGGGTGAATATCCGTGATATAAACGTCGCAAAAGTTCTATATCGCGCTGACTTGTATTCATTCCCAGAGTTGTAAACGTGCACCGAAATAATTTGTGCATCGCGATTGCAAGATTTATAGCGTAATTAAATGAACTATAATCCTAGTGCACGCGACCAATAATATATATAACTTGCGTCACGCAACCATCCTATAAGTTAAAACATTTTGCCCATTTAGTTCGTGGGTTACCAGTTTTACAAGGTTACCGATAACTTCTCGAGTGAAAGATTTTGAACAAATAAAAGCTTTAGCCTTGCAATTAATACATTCGTGAACGCTTGACGCGTTTAAGCCTAGATTCGGTAAAAATAATAATATAACTGATAACAGAAACAGAGAACTTACATGAATAAAGATTCAAAGGATTTTATTTTCTCGAGACATTTCATGAGCAGATCTCAAGAGCAGACCACGGGAAACGTGAGTAAGCTTAAGAGTCTGCTTTATCAATAAAGAGCGACAGTTAGTCTTTTAAAAGATACCTTTATCGCCGAGCGTATTATTGCCGTTATCTTCGGCAACGTTACACGAATTGATGTGCATCAAAACGAGGTACCGAGTCTCGGTGCCGCGTCGCGTCGCGAGAACACGATAAGCACGTCTGGTCGGTTGTTTACGAGAATGCGGGAACCGTGTAACGGCGCAGACCGCGTAAGGCAACGGCTGGGTAGCTCGGCCCGAAACACCCCTGGAAACACCCCCCCTGATGGCTATAAAACTTCCGGAAAACCATGCGCGCCTGTCCGCCCGCTGTCACATACGCTCTTTCCCGCTTACCGGGAGTTACGAGGCTGTAATTTCAGAGAGAGAGAGAGAGAGAGAGAAAGAGGGAGAGAGAGAGAGAGAGAGAAGCGCCTCTTTCACCCTCTCCGCTTTATCTCCTCCTCCTCCCCTATACCTTTCCCCGCAGATTCGCCGTCGCCGACCCCTTTGTGCTCCGCTGTAATCCCTCTGCCGCACTAGCACCGCGGCGTACAGGTCTGGTCTGGTCGTCTCCTGTCCCACGATGGAAACACCGTCGGCGACAAAGTTGAAGTTACGAGCGCGGTGAACTCACAAAAGCTTTTTACAAAACTGTTAGCCGGTTCCGGTGTGGGGCGGGGAACCCGAATGATTTGCGGTCGCGAGGATGCTCTCGCTATTCGAACGTCTCGCGCGCCTCGTGCCTCCTGCTATCCTCCAAAGAATAATATCTCGTGATCCCGGGACGTCGTCGTCTCGATAGTTTCGATAGGGATACATGGAGAGAAACCTTATTTGAGGAAAGAGCTTAGTATTCCGCTGCGATATCCGCATACTGATATTAGATGCATTAGAAATAACGTAAAAAAAAAAAATATGAGAAAGTATAAAAGCTGTTTCAAGAATGAAGCATAAACGTATACGGTATGCCGTAAAATGTATTTAATGTTTATTATTAATCGCTTACCGTACTACCGGCGAGATAAATTATAATCAAACGCAACGCGAAATTGTTTTCAATATATGTACAGTGTACAGTTTCTTTGAGGATATTACAACGTTATTACCTATCATAAAAATTTCCACTAACCGCCGATACGTATCCGTATCTACATTTTCAAGATGTATCCGCCGCGTTTTACAACGTCGGAAAATGTGGTGGAATGCAGGACGCATTTTTTCGTCACGAAACGAAATTCCCGACGCCAGAGATATCCGAGCGGCAGAAGGCCGCTGAAGAAAAAAAAAAACAATGGGCGCGCGTAAGTGGCGGGTTGTTCCTCAACCTGTGACGAAATGGTCCGAGAAGGCGCGCACCTGCGCGCCGCGCCGTGCCGGTGAAATGTCGTCGCCAAGGCGGGAAATTCGCGTTGGACATCCGGAAACGAGGCCTGTCTAAACAGAACGTTCCCCGGCTACAAAGGCAACGGAGACGCGCGCGCAGTTTGTACATAATGACTCTCGGGGACGCAGGATACACGGGACGCGAACAGCTGCCTGTCACGTAGCGTAAGGTAGAGAAAAGGTAGAGGAGAGCCGTGCACCGCCGACGTTGTCGCGCGGATGAATACCGGGCGCTACCGTGGATGTGGATAGAGAGGCACAAGTCCCTGACGAATAGAGTTAATGTCGAAAGTGTCAACATGAAATATTTGAGTGGCGAATAGGGCGAATAGGCGTGACTCTGTTCGGGGGGGGGGGGGGACTGCAAAAGTATATCTTTGTACGTCGTTTATATAAAGGGGCTTTGTATTCCCCCCTATCCTGGATTTATTGGAGCGGTTTCGCAATCGGTCAAATGTCGCGACAATACTGGCATGCGACGAGCTTTGACGGACAAAGTATACGACACTGTGGCTATTTCGACGAAGAATCAGCGACTATAAATTTTGATAATTCTCATCGATTGAAATATGAAAATATAATATTGAATGTATGATTTGCGATAGGACACTCTTGTTGCGAATTAATTGCGACATTAATCCTTTTGCATCTTTAACACTTCTACGGATATTTTTTTATATTTGTGATGTCTCATATTTCGGACGGATTTCAACGAATAGCCGTTGGCTTTCGTTGAATTTTGTTTCGCGTTCCCGCGCAGAAGGTGGCGGGCAGAAATTCCGGAGATTCCGAAATGATGAAATTGAGCGTCGTTAACTACACTAAAAAGATATTTGCCTAGCGTACGTGCCACCCAATCGGGGGGGATCTTTCCGAAAGTGTCAAACGGTTAAAGTTGTTTCTGCAAACAGACCGTACAGTAGCACCGACGACGTTCCGACTGACATGAGCATCATGACGTCAGTTTAGCGCGGGGACCAACCGCAATCGCGAGGAGCAGCGGGACCGTCCACAAACACCACGAGCTGCGCGGACGGTGTTTGTACAGTCGGTTAGCATCGAGTGCTACTGTATGCATAGGCTTGTCGTTGCCATCGCGGTCGACGTGTGCGTCGGATGGCGTAAATAAAGTAGCCGCGGGCGCTAAGTCCGCTAAGTGCCCTCCCAATCTGTATGCGTTCCCCATTAGCGTTTTTGGGGAGAGTAGGGGGGATGCCGTAGCGATCGTCGGAACGAATATGCCACGGAAGCTGAAGTTAATACACGGTCCCTGGTCCTAAACAAGCAGCGCCATTCTGCCCTGCTCTTACCCTCTGTCGAAACCGCCATCACATCAGTCATCGAGTATCTTCGTTCTTCGCTGCTCATTAGAAAATGTGGACTAATGATTTTTATGGTTGGGAAAATCAGCATATAGTTGTAAATAATAAAATAATTCGATAAAAAGACTTCAGCAGAACTTTATTTTGCAACTGCTGGAGGTTTTTTTTAGCTCAAATTGGATTATTTTTTTAGATCTAGAGGAATGAGCTTAGAAAACTTCCAACAGTTGCAAAATAAACGTTCTGCTGAAGGTGGCCAAAGAAAAGACAAAGCACGAATAATAATTTGTAGAAGAAGAGAGAATGAGTGAACATAATGTCCTAGACCGGGACATATAACGTCTTAAAGACGTCTTAATGTTGTCTGGGAGAGAAACAACTGTATATAAAAATAAAATTATTATACACACATATATACACGCACGCACACGCATATCGGATATCATAATGGCATTTGTCAAATATTTCCATCATGCATTATCGCACGTCAATCCTCGAGATTCTTGCTTAGGATAATCCATGTCATGCATTCAAGGATTCTTTGAAGACGAAAACTTCGTGACTATATAATGTAACTGGAGAAGATTGTCCTCGACGTACGATTATACATATAATTTGTAGACCTCCGTGCAATTATCCACATGGGACGATACTTATCTACAATGTATGCAGGCATAAATTGCCCATTCAGTCTGGTAATTACACTCCGCACGTTTTGTCTCTCGACATATCGTGATGACATGACCGAGGATGACTCGAGCAGACCGGTCGCTCGGTATTCAGTATATACCTCTTTCTAAGTAAATGAAAGGATTAACGTGATTCAACAAGTCTATTTTTGCATATACATACATATAATTTCAGATTACAGGCTTCTCAAACGGTTTATCACGTATCGATGTTCAAATCTAAAATTACCATCGTCCGTCGTCGTTACCGTCATCGATGATAATGCTTATATCGATGAATCTGTCGTATTAGCTGAACGCCGGGATATAAGACGGGAGTATTAGCTACGTCACGAACGTTCAATTGCCCGGAGGAGATTAATCTCACAAGTCCTCGCTGCATCTCGCATCTAAACTTAGTGGCAGACATCATCGGTTCGCATTCATTGCGCAACTCGGTCATTCGGCTAATCCTGGCCGAGAGACGTAGTCTCGCGCGAAACGGTTAGAGTTATTAAGCATATAATATTGTTCCTCGGACAGTCAGGCAAAAGACGCCTTTCAGACACCGCCATTATGGCCGCGACGCAACACCCCTCTAACCGTCCTCCTCCTCCTCCTCCTCCTTCCTTTTTCTCCTCATCCTAGCCTCCTTAAGCTATATTCTCGCCACCAACGGTAAATCTGTGGGCTGTCAGGGGCGAAAGGTGCGACATATCTTATCGTAAACGTCTCATAACGGCGTTGCGGCAGTAACGATGCGTGACACACGACGACGTAAAGCCGTGGCCCTCGTCAGAAGGCTCTCCCAGCTCGTAAACCTCGGCTAGCTCTCGCCCCTTCGTTGAAGCACCGCGTTAGCGATCGGGATACTCCGCTATCGTTTTAGTCAAGGCTTTGTCCTTTTATATAAATATATAAATAAATATATATATATCCTACTCTCGATTCTACCGTTTCAACTCGTTTATTAACGTTGCCGTAGCGTTCGAGCAATTTTCTGACACAGCCTTGTATCGAAAGAAATAACTCTTCTTTTTGGAATATAGCGTTTACGATAATATATACAAGTCTTGAAAATTTACAACGGCAATTTAATTTTCTCTCACACTCTATTATAAGTATATGTATTCACCGCCATGCATATCGTTGTAACGATAATTATTCATATTCAAATCGTATCGTATAAATCTACGTATCGCGCACCGCCTTTGTCATGCAGAGCGGAGAGTAAGTACTTAAAAAAATAAAAAACACGCATTACAAATAGAGCCGTGTCCGATGTATATATGAGGTACCGAGCGTTTATAACACGACATTGGCTGTCCGCGAGGGGTTGCATGGTCGAGAGATTGCAGGCGTTTGTGGGTTACGTGATGAAGTGGAAGGAGACACAGGGGTAGGGGGTCAAGTTGGGCTAGGGTCTCTCCGAGAGTACGAGAGAGGAGGGACTACCTCATTTATGACGTCACGGGCCCTTCGGTACAGCCCGACGCTGTCACAATCATGCAAGCGGCCATAAAGTAAACATCCGACATCAAAGAGCCGCCCGGGCAACGGCGTTTCCTGTCTCGATTCTGCCGCGCCCGTCCGTCCCTCGCCTGCTTGTCTGCGCGTCCCTTTGGAGCTTGGAGCGCGTAACGCGCTCTCACACTCGTGGGATCTCCGCAATTTGTACAGTGGTTTCACTGCGTTGTCCAAAAATTCTGAAATATATTTCATTTGATGATGAGATTAAGAGATACATTTTCATACGACATGATTATCGATGATGCGGAACGTTAATACATTTTAAAGAACAATTACACCTTTAATAGAAGCGAGGAAATTATAGGACGTGTAAAGAAGTATCTTCATTATGTCTAATCTTCCCGTTTACGCGAAACCTTTGATCGATATTACGACGGTGGTTCCCTCGTTTGTATGTTACGAAGGCTACCAACGTCGAAAATTTGTTGGCGTTGATTATCAGGATCACGCAGGTCATCGAGCGAACGTGACGAGAGTGGCGGGCCGACACTGATGCGCCAGCGCCGCCAGAAGGTAAATTAGACAGCCCTTTGTAACCTTTGGCGTTTCGTCGAAAATAATGGCCGGGGTCTTATACTACTTAAGGGATACGCTGTATCCATTTATTAGGCCACGGGATGACGGGCGGGTTTGAAAATCATCCGCGGCAATTAGACACGCCGGGCCCAATTGTTTGCATGGCGGCCCGCTTTGGTGGAATATTCTTCAAATTATTGGCTCGACGTCGGATCGCCTCTGGGCTCTGGGATCGGTGCCATTAGAAAATGAGAAGAGGAGGCCCTTTACGACGAAACTAATGTAAACTACGCGTCGCGCGGCCGCTCGCCGCCATCGCTGTATCCCGACATCGAGCGAAGGGTCGGAAATCATCTACGAGAAGAAAGGAAGACCATTGAGTGAATAACGGTTCTACGAAGTAGAATCGATAATATTATCTCATGTTTTAAATGTACTAGAAATTTAATTAAATAATTGTAGCTCAGGTCAATTGTACATACGAAAGATTGCGAGTGTTGAAGTGAATTACATTACGTGAATTATATGTGAGATCGGTAATACGAGCGTTGCAAAAATGACAAGGTATCGCTATACATTATCGTGGCAAGACAATCGCACGATGTATTTCCTTTTGTTTACAGCCGGGGATAATAAACGTCTTACGAGGTCTTCGGATCTGAACGTTGAATTATTAATACCGCTTAAACGTCGGCTTCGACAGCCACTAATCATGCAAACGCTGATTTCCACCGCGATACTGTAGATTTTTTTGTCATTATGAGATGTCCGCATATTATAGGGGGGCGTCGCAAAGGCGAGTTTATCATTGCGGACCGTACGGTTCGTACGATGCGTGCCGCATTAAAAATTCAGTATTCCCAAGGGAAACAATGCTTTCGTATTACAGAGCGATACAAGTCGATATAATTCATCTATTTTAGACGCGCCAAGTGAATCGCGCCTTTTTCAGTGCCAATAAGCCGTACACCTTTTTTAAAACTTTATCTGAGAGTTAATAATTACGCTGCAGACACACAACATACACACGCTCTCTCTCTCTCTCTCTCTCTCTCTCTCTCTCTCTCTCTCTCTTTCTCTCTCTCTCTCTTTCTTTCTTTCTTTCTTTCTTTTTCTCTTTCTCTATTTCTGGTCATATCTTGTCGAGCAATTATTGCGCGGCGGCTGAAAATATATACTCTCGAGATTTGACGAATTTAACGATTATTATGTGCAAACATGTCAAGAGTTTAACGACTCGGTCGTGAAAGATGGTGAAAGCGTTCTGCTGGATAATTTCTGTCTCTAAAATGGAGCGCAGGCTTGGCACCGGTGCCGTCTGGTCGGTCATTTCTAAGCGCTGTGCGCTGCTACATTGCACGAGTTAAGTACAGTTTTAAGAGACTTTAATTCTTTGTGCTATAAGAAACGATAAGGAGTTTACAATATCCTGTGTGATCAGTGTACACCGATAACGTTCAAATAATACCGCGAGGTGCAATTAATCAACGTCATATGACGATCAAACGCGCGATAATATTAAATATACAGATATCTTTATTTCTACAATTCTACATAAAAAACGACAAGAAATTTATTCCCAATTAAAGTAATTAGAGTTTTAGTTAATATGTATATTTCCATACAATTTACAAAAAGAAGATATTGCATGGCTTCATTCTTTTCTCTCTTGCAACTTCGACCAAAAATGTTTAATATTAATTTTTGTGCACGCGCTAGATACCTGAATCCGCGCCGGCAACAGTCTAAAGATTTCAATCTTTTCTTTGCAAATCCAGAAAAGATTGCGCGTGCAGAAAAAAGATTGAGGGAATTTTTAACCGCTCTTAGCTCACTTGATTAGTTCATGTAGGAAATTTGTAAAATTGCTTGTGAAAGAGCGGATTTTGCTGCCCTACGAGGCGATAAAATTTTCACGGACGGTAAACTGACAAAGTACACGCGGGGCAACACAGTTTTCCTCTTTTCCTCTCCCCCTCCCGCCCAAGCCCTTTGCGCTCGCGCGAGCGCATACGCACACGTGTTGTGACTCAGGAATGATAACCGATGATTTATCCGTGACAGGCTGCAGGTACCGCGGATGGATTATCGTTCTGATTGCAAAGTATGAAATAATTAGGGAGCGGGACCGCCGGCCATCCATCATCGGGCAACGATGGCCGCTTGTCAGGCGCCGTTCATTTATCATACTCGCTCAGCCATCGCCCTCTTCCTATTCCCATCGCATCGCCGATGTTCCATTGTTCGTATATCGGACGTAACCGTCCGTTACTGCTAATTACCTCCTGCCCCTGCGAAAGATTACGCGGTCAAGGTATCGGGCGTATTAACGGGCGGGGTACACGCGTGCATGGCACACACCGACGGACGTGTTTCTGGATGCCCGTCGGCCGAACAACGACTCCATTAGGTACGTGCTCACTCGGCCAAAGATTCCGGATAGCCGCGCGGCTAGCTAAATCGTAGCCGCTTCGTAGTCGATTTATCATGCGTGCCGAAGATCGCGCCGGTTTGTCATCGCGTTTGCCGTCGCGGTTCTTACTGCAGTCAGTGACTAACGGCGATTAATGTACACGGACGGACATCGTATAATATCGACATAAATCGATACCGGAACTGAGCGATGACCACGGTTGTTTCCCGGAGAGAACCGAAACTCTCGGAGAAAAGGACAACTTTGTTCCTCAAATCTAATGGAATTAAGTCAAGCCATAGGTATGCCATACGTATTTCAGTCTCGAAAGAAGTGGCGCCTTAAAGAATATTTATTGCTGACATGAAACTCTCTATTTTTTGTTGTTGTCGTCAGGTGACAGTGTCTAAACATTTTGAACACTCGACGTTTTTTGTTATCAAGCCCTGCAGGATATTTCCTTTGTTATCTTCTTTCTTCTTTGTTATCTTCTTAAATAGACAATCTTTGTAAACAGACGTTCTACTTTACGTACAATATGAGACTAGAAACCACGTTATATTACAAAATAAGTCTCGACAATGCACCTTGACATTCGGGGATACCGTATCGAGGATCATAAAAGTGAAAAAGTGTTTCCACCTTCTTGTTTCTAACATCTACACACTAGTTTCGAGATTTCGTGCTACAAAAGTATTTAAAGTCTAATCTTCCTAGATTACATTATTCTCCGTTTTTAATGGATTGACAAGACGCTTGTGAGATAACATATTTGCTCATTCGAGATATTGTCCGTTTAGCGAAAATTTTTTAAAAATAATTTAAGGTTTCTGGGTTCTTTCCGCCATCATGTGAGATCGTGACATCAGAGGCGAGAAATAATGCGCTGAGAATTCTTGCGTACCATTTTCAAATAAAAAGATATTTGTTTGAAATAACACTTTAAATCACTTCAGTACACTTTAAAAATACTCCGAAAACTATTCCTTTCCCTTGATCATAAAATGAATGTAATACGAAGCCTAATCATGCGTCTGCACATAAACCTGCATTCGTATTACATTCATTTTACGGCTGTTTATTAACTGTCAAGGGAAAGGGATAGTTCTCGGAGTATTTTTAAAATATGCTGAAGTGATCTGAAGTGTTATTTTATGCAAATATCTTTTTGTTTGAAAATGGCACGCAAGAATTCTCAGCGTGTCATTTCTCACCTCTGACATCACGATTTCACATGATTGCGGAAACAGCCCAGGGACCAGGTACGTGAAGTGGGCACCCGACTTTAACAAAATAAATTTTTAAAAAAAGGAAATTGTAGCATTTTCTTTGTAGTTGTTTGTAGTAACAATAATTTCGTTTGTAGTTTTACCGATTTTGCAAAAACAAAGATTTTAAAAAATCACTCTTGCCTAAAATTGAGATATTTGAAATTCGCTCGCGCCATGTGTTTTAGAATC
>NW_020213872.1:548892-553011 GCF_003070985.1 Temnothorax curvispinosus | reverse complement strand
GATTCTAAAACACATGGCGCGAGCGAATTTCAAATATCTCAATTTTAGGCAAGAGTGATTTTTTAAAATCTTTGTTTTTGCAAAATCGGTAAAACTACAAACGAAATTATTGTTACTACAAACAACTACAAAGAAAATGCTACAATTTCCTTTTTTTAAATATTCATTTTGTTAAAGTCGGGTGCCCACTTCACGTACCTCCAGGGACCTTAAAGAATAAAACAAGGCAATAAAAGAAATCGTAATAAATAAATAGGCTAATGCTATATTTCGAATAAACAGGATGTGCAAAAGTCATTATATAACGTTCCACGCTTATATTCTTGAAGTTTACTTATATATGTCATAACAGAGATAATAAGCCATTAAGGTATCAAATAACGGAATAAACTACACCTGCCAGGTGAAAATTTTTCTTGTGTCCGCGTGATTCCTCGCGGTCAGGCTCAATACGGCGGTGTCTCTCCTCTCGATTTATAGTTTTATACCTGCGGCGGGGAAGAAGAAGAGATACCTAATAGACAAGATTTACTGCGGCACGCCCGTCTCAATTGCGGAACAAATTTATCTTCTCTGCGGTCAGCAGCCCTCCCCATCGCTTCCTAGCCTCAATCTTGGTTCCGCTGTTCCTGAAATATTGGCTCACCCCCGGACTCGAAAGTTACTTGACAAACGAATCGATGTACGGTCGGTGGAGGGTGAGAAGAAGAGGGACGGTCCCCACGGGGTTAGCAGGCCTGTAAACTTTCCCGCGTCCTCCCGGCGAACAACACAAAACACACATATATACGCGCGGCCTTCTTTCGATCATGGCACGTCAGTCTCTTTAATCGACCCGGCGATCCGGAGTCATTGGAAATCCGTCAGCGTGTAATGGCATTTTTATTTAATTTGACACGAGCGGGTGACTCTCTTAAGTCACGCGGAGTGTGTCCGCGTTCGTGTTCCGCGTTCGCTCGCACGAGCGTGGTCGCGCGCATATTCCGTAATTGATCGGCCGATTCGCGCGCTGCAACTCACCGATGTAATTAAGAACACAAATTAACGAGAGATATTAATCGGTATTATAAATCACGCGTCTGATTTATGATCGATAAAATTACAATTCGTCGCGGACGCGCGCACAATGTCGGGCTCGATACACGTTATTAATGTTTTGAGGATACTGTCATCCAGGAACATGAAATATCTCTCTTCCTCCTCTCTCTTTCTCTTCCCCTTTCTCGTTTATTTTCCTTGTCCTTCTTACGCCGCGAAACCGACGGCGGCTGGCGGTTCGCGCCTGTAAATTGTGCTCTGGACGTGCAATTAGCGCGACAACATCGGTCTCTACCGGCGAGAGAGCACCGGAGCTGAGTGCTGCGAAGAGCTCGGAAAAAACGCCACGAAAAAGCAGTCTTGTATTTCAACGTGCGAATAGCGCATTCCCGCTGCGTCGAAACCAATCAGCGAGTTTGATTGTGGTCGTCGTCACATTTTCAAGAAAGTTTAAAGCGTCTGATGGCGTACTCGCGATGATATTCACAAAAGAATTGCGCTTTTTTATTTGTTTGTTGCTCGATTCACACACGATTTTGCGAATCGCCCGCTTCTGAGAAATCCGAGATAATCTCGCCAAGATATCGTTACCACTTCGAGGATGTTGGTTATTTATTTTTGCTCAAGATAGGAATATATGTCACGTATTGGCCGAGTGTCATGCGAGACTCGATATCGGATTGATTTACGACAATCTTTATTCTCGAGCGAAACGAGTTCGACACAACTGCCAATGATTGGAGTCAGTTGTTTAAAGAATTGCATTATTCTCGGCCTCGGTACGGTTTTCTTCTCTCGACTTGGATCCGCGGGATAAACGGCATATCTATCTTATCGCGTACGTGATTGGAAACTCTGAAGACGCGTGAATAATTACGTAGACATACTTTAGCATTAGCTCACCGAGCGCGGGGAAGACCCTCGAGTTGAATGAGTTGACGTAGTTTATACACGACCGAGAAACGTCAAGAAATTCCCGATTCGTTATCTCACTTCCGTGAGCGTGTTTTACGCGTCATGACATATTATGTTAAAGACACGTGGATCGGGATATTAAAAATAAAATAAGTTTATAAAGACGGACTCGAGATGAGATGCAAATTATTGAAATACACATCGAATCGTTCGAGATACTCCGCATATGGAATTCAGAACGACAAGACGCATGCTAATCTTGCACATTAATAATAATTATGTGATGCACCCGTAAGAACGTAATATCGATAATGACGCGGCTCGAATCGCGGCCGAAGTCCTTAATCGGCGCCAATTTAACGCGAGGTTCGTTAAGTCGTGCAGGTCTTGCATATATTGACACGCTCGCTCGTTTCATCGATGTGGGACACACGTCGCGTGCATAAAGAATCGTTTTGCTCTCGCGCGTCCTTGATTTCATTTTTCGATATCGAACTCGCAGTAAAATAAACCCAACGTACACATTCGTCTTAGCAATGACATGGCCGGGTGAAACCGAGGCTCTTTAAATAATCGCAAACTGTCCGACAGATAAATAACAATATAAGTCTAACAGTATAAGTCATGTATATGGATATTATATCAAGATTTTCGTTTTCATTTCCTTTAATGTGCGTGGCATAAAATTGTATGTCATAAAACTTTACGACGTAAAACTAATCTGACTATTTTTTATTTAAAAGACAGCTGTTTCGCGCGATATTAAGGAAATTGCGTTAAGATTTCTTCGGAATGGAATACTTTTAATAAAAATACTTTAGTTATTTATATAGGTCTGTAATAGCCATTATATCATATCTTACAGAATATAAACATGTTGCGGAGTGCACATTATCCAGGAACGATGCATTTGAAGGTATGTTAATGCGGCCAGGATCGTTACAATATACATACATGTTAAATGCGATTTGCACGCTTATATAAAATCAACATTTTACTACCTAACGTAAGGGAAAGTCTCGTGTCGAAAGTAAACGCTGTAAACGATTTTATAGTGACGTGTTGTAAAATTTACAAGAATTTCACGGACAAGATATTTGGCAGCAAAAAATGGGTAGAGATGTTCGGCAGCAAAAAATAGTGAAAAAACTCGAAAGGAAAATACCTTATCGGATGAAAGAATGCCACTAACTTGTCGTAAACCAGTATAAATGGCGCCGCTTTTAAAAGCGCACTGGTGTTATAAAAAGTAACAACGAACTCTGTCTTTGACACTTACATGCTTTCTGGTTCAGTCTGAAATTTATTGTGCGCGCGCGTTGCTTAGATATATTTATAATATTTTTTATTGAGTTTCCCTAGTGGCAGAATCCATTAATGTTATCATTCTTTGATAATGTACACTCCCATTATCGCATTTGTAATATGTTTATACTCTATGATATTTATTATATGCCTACATAAATAATAAAAATACTTTTACATAGCAATATAATATTCTATTCCGAACAAATTTTAATTTCATGATTTTCTAATTTCAGCGTAAATCAGCTGTTGTCCCCGAATCGCGATCTATAATGCATCCATAATGCATAAAACTTGACATGATAAAATAAATGATATCTTTTTTTGCGTGTGAGGCGCATCAAGTTATCGGACGTTCCCTTAGCAGCTGGTAAAACACAAAATATTGATCAATATTCGACAAATCGTGCTCTTTCTCGAGTGGAGAGATGTTTTATCCGGAAAACTTTGATTTGTTCAACTGACTGCGACCGGCGTGGCGGCGCGCGCTAAGCTTCTGCGCGCGAAAACGAGAATGCTGGCGCGAGAGAGCAAAGATAGAGCAAGTTATATTACAGCCGCGTGGCTCGAATGGGTATCTTTAAGCCCACAAAGCTGACGGGCTTACGGGCGACACAGCAAACTGTATATATATTCCTGGCCGTGACGTGGCACGAAAGTGGCAGTTTGTCGGATCGGTAACGCGTACCCGTCGGATTCCGAATCCGTGCGCGTAGTTTCTTTCGTTACGGGCGTAGACATACATCAAGACGGGCTCACCTACATTCCGCAAGTCCAAGCGAATAATTCGCGATAAGACAACTCCGGACGGTTGGTGTGTGTGTGTGTGTGTGTGTGTGTGTGTGTGTGTGTGTGTGTGTG
>NW_020213872.1:541934-548882 GCF_003070985.1 Temnothorax curvispinosus | reverse complement strand
GTGTGTGTGTGTGTGTGTGTGTGTGTGTGTGTGTGTGTGTGTGTGTGAGTGCGCGCGCGCGTATATACGTGGAGCGAGCGTGGAAGAGAAGCGAGTAGAACGCGGGGCTGCGTGCCTGCCGGTAATCACGCGCCGGGATAAAGTTATTCCGAGGCATAAATAACCGACATGTCTGGAATAAGGCATTAATTTGTGTTATTTATCGGCCATTACGCGGCAAAGAAACATTCGCATGGGAAATAATGTATCATTCTCAACACGCGTTCGCGGCGAACCCGGACGGGGAATCGAGGATGATTCGGAATACCAACGAACCGACGTGCAGAACGCGTACAGCGAGGAGAGGACCTTCGTCGTATACGCGATTACGTAATCCGATGTGGAGAGACGAGCGATTTTTCGGGGAGAAACGGTTTACCGTTGACTTTACGCGTGTCAATTTGACCACTTTCGGGAGAGGTTTGCCGTTGGCGGATATCGTAGCTTACATTCCGACCGATTCCTAATATTTTAGTGGGCAGAAAACGGTGGTGCGTTTGGTAGTATAGTTTTAGAGTAGGTAGTTTCAATTATTTCGCTTTATCGCAAACCAGGGGACTGTTTCATGAAGAAGGCGCAATTATAATGCGGCGATAAAACGCGTGCTCCAATAAGCGAAAACGAGGCAATAATGAAATCGACACAGCTCGCGTTGCCCGCCAGGTTGTCGGCGAGTAACTTAACTTCGCGAATAACAGTCTCGAGAATTTTAACACCACCGCTTAAGTGGCAAACGTAAGAAAGTATTCCCTCGTGTGTGCGCATATGCTGGGCGCGTAATTACTCGCGCGGCGCACGGTGCGACTGTGTGTTTTCTTTGAAACAGAAATGCCGTACCGTTACGTCCACTCGAATAACTCGATCAATTGCAGCGGGTGTTTTTCGTTTAACTGAGAAATATGCTTGCCGCGTAAAGTATCGTCGAGTACGTTATATCGCTTATTGACTAGCTGTACCATTATACACGGCGATAAATAGATTTTTCTCTCGAGAGTCGTCGCTGCCAGTACGTAAAATTTACTAAAGTTGTTGAAATTTATTACAAATTATGAAAACGCGGTAGATTCTCGCCAAGTACTTTAACGAGCGTTATAAGTAACACACATTTCTCATCCCATTCCGCTTGCCCGCGGCCGGAAACGATTCTTGGATTGCGCAAAATGACATATTAATGGAAAATGAAATATCGGATTGTTTTTACAGAGTGTCGCGTCTCGCCGGTTTACGTTATAATTATTGGCTGACAGGTGAAATGTATAGGGTACCTTAAGCGAGAGACATTACACATCTTCCGCTATAAATATTCATTTCCCAGACATAAATATTCAACGTGCGTTATAATTGATCTGGAACCTAGCGGCGACGCGCTCGCGCCGCTCGCGCAACGTCGTTTATGTTTAAAATAGAGCATCTCGTGTAAATCGACCATTAGTTTAACACCCACTCGGTGGGATGGAATGGCAAACGCGGCCCTTTTGCGATGCAGTTTAAAGTTAAAGCGATCCGAAACTCCGATTGAGCAAGTTGATGGAAGATAACTTTAGATGGCGGCAGATACATGATCGGATACGTTGTCGATAAGAGCATTATCTTCTGTTATCTCGTTGCACACGCGGCTATCTATTAAATCTCCGTAAAGTTATTACCGTTTTGCGCAAAATTCTGCAAACGTTCGCTGCACGAACGTAAAAGAGGAAGCGCAATGTCAAGTTGTATTTACATAACATGCGAAAAGAAAAGAAAAATCGCCGAATGAGAGCTTTAGTTTGACGAGAAGTTGTCCTCGAGATATTATTCAGATACATTGATTTTAAAGATGTCAAGGATAAGAAAGAGAAATACTTGTCGACAATTTTTCTCGTAAGCTACATTGTTTGTCAAGCGCGAGCCGTTTGATTGTGAAATCGCTTCTTCAATGGCCTCATTTGTTACACCATAATTCAAATAATATATATAAGCGATTTCAGAAAAGCGGCTGTTCAAGGAATTTTCCTCGGTTCCGCTATGCTTATAATTATATCTGTCGTGATGTAATAAAATATCGTTTATAATATAGATAGGCAGAGGTAGACACGTTTAAACGGAGCGAGAATATACGCTAACCGACATCAGCACGCGAGGGAAGCTGAAAGATGCACATTTGTTGCATCTCCGTCCCTGCCTCGAAGAATCTCATGGAGGGGGCCATCCCTGGTGAATTATGGACTCGACAGGGCAGCGTGGCCGCCGCAACATTAATTGGGTCTATCGCCCAAACGAACACATGTCGGATTACTCGTCCCACTCTGCCGGTACATATACATACGTCAGGCAGCAGCACCGTCGTGCCAAGAAACAGAAGTAGAAAGAGGAGGAGAAGAGAAGAAGAAGAAAAAGAGAAAGAAAAGAAGAAGAGAAGAAGAAGAAGAGAAGAAGAAGAGGAAGAAGCGGGAAGTGCGTTGGAGGATCGGCTAAATAAGGAGAGAGAGATATAATGAGAAAAAGAAGGAGCGGAGATCGAGACAAGTCTGTTCTTTCATTAATCAGCGATTAAGCCTCTGGCCTCGGCCTTTATGAATTATTATGATACCACATCTCACGACATCGCCATCAGTCACGACCCGTCGTGTATCTCGGTAACTATCTCCGGGGCCGCCTGGCAGACGTGTTTACATTTATCACCGTCATCTTTTCAGCATGCTTGATTTATCTTCCGCGCATTATCATCTGGCACTTTGACATTTTGTTTGAATGGATAAGAGTGGCTAATGTCGCTCTCTCGAGTCTCGGGGGACCCGACCGACGGCGGCGGTGGCGAGAACACACAAACGCGGATTAAGAATTGTAGATTGCGCGAAACGTGAAATATCGCATTTCGTCGCGATATCGCGACGGGGATATCGCGCTATTTCCGGGCCTGTCGATAAATAACGCGTCTCGCGCGGTGATAGCGCGCGCTTTATCTGACATGCCTTGCACGCATCTCCGGTATTAACATGTCGAAAATTTACAAACCTACTAAAAGCGTCGGACGATCGCGCGCGCGCGCGCGTGTGTGTGTATCTAGAATATTTCGTGTTTGTTACAATATAGGCGTATCTTTGCATATCTTTGAACAGCCGTTCGCGTCGCGGCTCATTTTCATATACCCGACGCTTCGAAACATATTTTTCCGCACTATCGGAAACGTCTATCAGAGATAACGCAGGCTCCAGTTTCATGCAATATACATTTATAGACGTTACGGGTCAATATTGTTACAAATATTACTATATATCGGATGACGCTTCACATAAATTTAATAGTTAATATTTTCAATGGAGCGAATGTGGACTGATTAGTCATCCATACCCAGAAACGACGTTGCTCCTCATCCATCATTATCCACCCAACAGTCACTCCATTAATCAAGTATGGTGACATCTTGACGCGTTCGGTTATTGATGCTTTTTCTTACCGCAGTTAATACCGGTTTTGAATTGATAACGTCACTCGGACTAACGCGATGCGCCGATATTGATCGCCCGTCCTGATATTTATAATTACCCGGTGCGTTACAGGATCTCTCGAGAAAAATATCCTTCGTGTATAAGAAATGAAGGGGGAGAGGCAATCACTGGAGTTAACAGCTAATTGAGTGAGGTCGCGAGGCATTTAAAAGACCGGGAATGATTAACGAGTTATAATGACGTCCGAGCTTTTTTTATAATTAGCATATTAGAGGAGTTTATCCGTTTTCTTCCTTGACCTTAATTACATCTCGAGTGACATCTCGCATGTGACATAAATCTCTTATATGGACTTTTGTAAACAAAAATTGTGACAGCACATTAAGCAGTTTATTTATCACGCGCGTGGTGTGCAAAACATAACTATTTCAGTTAAATCTGGAAATCGTAATATTCTTAAAATAGATGCTGCTTAGATTGAGAATATTCGATATAGTACACGGAAAGAACGGTTTTGCTGAAGTATTTAAAAATTTAGTTAGACATAGATCTGAAAATAATTTCGTTAAACCATCAAAATAATTATGTAGAACGCTCAAACTGATTGCCAAAATATCAAAATTTTTTACAGCATTATTATCATACTTTTCAGCGACCCACTAATTATTTTGATGATGCAACAAAATTATTTTTAAATCTGTATTTAGCTAAATCTTTAGATACTTCAGCAAAACCGTTCTTTCCGTGTACTTATAAAGAAAAGATTTTCTTTGTCATACCCTGGTCATGTTTATATTTTACTTTTGGTTTAACTTTTTACACGTGACAGGCGATCACGTGTCTCCTTTGTAATGACTCCTAGGCGTGTCGGGGCCACATAATATTTGGCAAAGAGAGCCTATAAGAGATTGGCTTTCGAGGACTGATAGGGAAAGAAAGAGATGAGCCGCGTTAGCTTTCGAAAACATCGTCTTTTAGACTCAGAAATATTTCGCGTATTTGTACTCCCGAATAAATTAAAGTTGAAGATACAAAGAAAAGAGACGTTTCTTAAAAACCAGGCTCGTTATCGTACACTTAATTCGAACGGCGCAATCAGAGATCCATGCAATTTTCGTCGGTTATCTCCTTTATACGTTACACCGTGGACTTTTACTCGCGTCCAACGACATTGCACCACTCTCGACTTGCAATCGAATTAAATACTCGAGTTATCGATACCGATATCCGAGCGACGGACGATTCGCTTAGGAAAGCGCCGCCACGTCGCTCGACGGTATGATACTTTCACGCGCGACACTCGGCCTTAATTGAATTTATGTACCATTTTATTTCGCGTTTCAGATTTTCGTGCCAATCCCCGATAAATCTGTCGGCATTAATAATCATAAGTGTAAGTTACGGCCGGACCAATGGCCCAATAAAAGCTACGGTGAAGCTAATACTGAAAGAGAGGTAAAGAGAGGAGGGTGGCGGGTGTAGAACTGAATAGGGATAAAAAGATAGAGGGAGAAAGAGAAAGGAGAAGGGAGCGGACCGAGCGAACGTGAGGATTAATGCTAATCAAGAATAAATTATAATCATACTAACGTTCCCGTACCGAATGGCGGATGCTCGGGCGCGCATAGGGGTAAGGGGAAGGCTTTAATTTATTGGACGGCCGAAAAGACATTGCGCGTAAGCGCATAACTTGTGTTTATCAGAATCCGGCCATTTACTCTTGAAACATATTACCGGTTTAACTGCCAGTCGGATAGCTATTTTATTTTAGGATGTTTATCGTGCGTCGGTGTGCGAACGATACGTGTGTGTTTCAAATGTTAGATATTATGATAGAGCGGCGATGTAAGTTGTCTTACAGTATCTAACGTTTAATAATGTACGATGTTCGCAAATGTCATGTCGCGAAAAATTATATGTCGTCTTCACAAATAAATATTTCCTCGAAGAATACAAGCGCTTGCAATAACAACAGAGCTTTTGCAACTTTTGTGTTTACAAAAAACCCACACAAAAATGTACAATTTGTCTTAGAATATCTCTAACTTCACCTAAGACATGTCATATTATAGAACATGTGATAACAGATTAACAGGAAATAAGAAAATTTATGAGAATAAAGATATAAATATTTATATCTTTCTCATTATATATTAATATAATTAATATATATTAATAAACGAGCAATCGCGTGCATATTGATCTATTTATAATTATATTTATTTAACTTAGTTTGTTTAACTTGTTTAATGTATTTGTTCACAAAGTATTCAGCATATTATAAAATAAAAGAGAATCGTATAAATATTGTCCTAAGTTTTTTTTATTAGATTTATAGAAATGGACCGTAATCTCAGATGACACGATTGTTCAAAGGCCACGACATCTCTCTGACGCTGTTATTAGTTTCTTCAGAATGTTACGGGAAAAAGGTGTTTTCTCGTGGGATGCGCTTACTTTGCAATATACTCACGAAATTGAATAAACTATAAGCAATTCAATATCCATCATCTCGCTTCAAAGTCACTCGTGAGCCTAGGATCAACGGGGGCTTTTGGCGAATGGAAATGAGTTCATAGGACAAAGAACGTGAAAATACAATACGTATATTAGAAATTAGAATAACTTCGATACGCGGCATAATATCAACATAAACAATTCTCGATCCGTCATTTATCATAAATAATGATACATTTCCAGTATAATCAATTGAGATAAACATCTGCGATATATCAAAATAGATTAATAAAAATTCATAAGAATTCCGACTAGCGTGTAATAAATTATCGCGGGTTAATGGAGAGATACTATTATTTATGTAAATCAATATTAAAATTTGATCGTTAAAAAATGCGACGTGCGTAAAGCGAGAATTGACATTGCATGTTATATATCAATCTCTGTCTCCAGTCAGATCTATAATTAATTTCGCAGAATGCAACGACAAATATTTCGAATCGATTATCTCATCGTGAGTTATTTGCGCGGCATACATACATGACATTATTTTTAATCTTTCATTAAATTGCAAGAATTTGTATCCTCGCGCGTATCGATCGCTAATATAGGATATCAGGGATCGCAATTTCCGAATACGGCGATAATAATTAGAATGATAAGGAGAGCGATTACGAACGTAATTAAAATGACGGTGGCTAATGGAGAAAAGAAATACAGGACTGACTGATTACAAGGAATAACAATTTATATCGCGTACGCGATATTTTAACGAATTTCTTTTTTATTCTCTCACGCATAAATGCATGTACAGCCGTCGACTTTCGTCCCCCCCCCCACCCTCGATATAATACACAAATAAACCTTTCATGACGATAATTTACTATTGCGGCAGGTGTTGGGTGATTATAGGGTAGCATGCGATTGCGCTGAATCGGGCGTCAATTAAGACATGTAAATAAAGTACGTGGTGTGCGTGATTCTGTGTATTGCATGTCCGATTATACGTATATATATATATATA